>NW_008688595.1:0-4683 GCF_000695815.1 Acanthisitta chloris | reverse complement strand
TTGCACGGCGCCCGGCGGGGAAGGGCAGGGCTGGTGCTTGCGGAGGATGACGCCACAGGCCGGGTTCCTGTAGGAGGGGAGAGCTCGCTGCTCGGGGAAGTTTGGTGACCCACTCAGTGGTGGCGAAGGCTTTGGTTTGGGGAGCGCAGGGGAGGAGGATAGGGCGAGGATGGAGGCCTGAACTTGAGCAGTTGAGTTTTTTCCTCCCGGCTTCGGAGTCCCGGCGTCCTGGCTGATGGCAGGTAGCAGTGCTGATTTGGTGGGAGGAGGTGTTTCCAAGGGGGAGGGGGAGGTTTTACACGGCTCAGGGCCTCCGGAGTACCGGGAATGACCCAACTAAGCGAAGCTTCTTGGTGTTGACATTTCTATCTTCTCTCTTGACTTTCCCCTTTTCGGCCTGTGGAAAGAATCTCCTCATCTCCTAGACTGAAACATCTGTGTGAGAGACAGACATCTCTTTATGTGCATTGAGACTACCTGGTTAGAGAAAGACAGGGTATGTGCAGTGTCTGCCTGGCTTGCTGTATCCATCTTTGCCAGCTGCCTGGCTGTCTCTGCTTGAGTGACTCAGAGCTGATAGACTGTGTCTTCTGAGCCCTCATCCTTTTGCCCTAGCACTAAAGGAAGCCAGAGAGATGCAGGAGGCATATGCTGTTCTTTGTAAACTGAACGGCTGAAAACTAGGTGTAATCTTGCAGTTTTAAACATTTGGATTACTTAATTAAAATTGTAGGTTAGGATGATTTAAAACTAGTACATCACTGCCCATGTTTCCTGTACCTATTTGTGTAAGTTTGTTTGCATGTAACCCAGACCAGGGTAAAAAATGAGCCTTCAGCTGTGTTAGGCACTTTTGTTTTCTTCTGTTGTGCTTCTCGACCTCCAACAGAGGCAACCTTAAAAGCTTTCCAGGAGACTGTTTTCTCTTGTTATTGGGGAGTGGGTGTGGGATTCCCTTCTGCCAGTTTGGATTTAATTCCAGCATTTCTTCTGCCCTTCTCTAAAGACAAAACCTTTACACCACTTAGAAAAGTTAATGATAGTGCATTATTATTATCATAGCCACAGTGAAGACTGCATTATGTAAGCAACTGAGTTTCTGGTTTATTCCAACAAAAAGATCATTCTCTTATGTCTGTGACAAGAGCAAAAAAAAAAAAAACCTGCTTCATTGCTTCTTGGGCAGGGGGGTCACATGGCATGATGACTTGTATTTCTGCTTAAAGGTGAGCAGCAACTAAAGCAATTTCCAGCTGTTTCAGATGGGCCAAACGTCTTCATTGCATTCTTAACTGTGAAGGTTATTAGCACCAGGGGCTAATGTGCTGGTTCTCCTGTACCTCCCTGAAATTGTATATTGTCAAACTGACGATTGGCCTTCAAAAATAGTTTTATTCTGCCACTTAGAACTGAATCAGCTTGAACAGTAGTGTGTATTAGGACACGAAGCATGTCTAATTAGCACGGTGCAGCATCATTTTAGAGATCTCTGATCAGACCATGCACAGCTTGGGTATGGTAAGCAGGAGAGGAGTGTGAGTGCTGCTTACCCTCTGTCGTGTTAACCTTGGTGTGGCTGTTCTGTGTTCAAGTGCTCCAAACTCCCCTTGGTAAGTAGTTTACAGATCTGGAGTTGATTTCTTTGGCTCAGGGTCTATGTGTTGTGCAGTGCCATGCTAGAACAAACATTACCACCTGCCCTGGGGGCTAAACTGCATTACCACACAGCAAGCAACAATGTCCGTGTTAAAAGGAAGATGCATAGCACAATTGTAGTCATTGAGGAAATAGAATCATAGAATCAACCAGGCTGGAAGAGACCTCAAAGGTCATCGAGTCCAACCCTACTGTGGTCATTAGACCATGGCACTAAGTGCCACATCCAGTCTCATCTTGAAAACCTCCAGGGATGGTGAATCCACCACCTCCCTGGACAGCACATTCCAATGTCTGATCACTCTGTAAAAAATGTCTTCCTAATATCCAACCTAACCCTCCCCTGGCAGAGCTTGAGTCTGTGCCCTCTTGTCCGGCTGCTGGTTGCCTGGGAGAAGAGACCAACCCCCACCTGACTCCAACCTCCTTTCAGGGAGTTGCAGAGGGGGATAAGGTCTCCCCTGAGCCTCCTCTTCTCCAGGCTGAACACCCCCAGCTCCCTCAGCCTCTCCTCATGGCACCTGTGCTCGAGTCCCTTCACCAGCCTCGTTGCTCTTCTCTGGACCTGCTCCAGCACTTCAATATCCTTCCTGACCTGAGGGGCCGTAGTTGATATGTTGATAGTTGAAAAGTTTGATAGGCGAAGCTATTACGGAATTCTTTTTTTTTCACTTTTTTTTCCCTCTAATTTTAAAGAGGATATGCTGCAAGTGGATGCAGTAGTTAATATTGAGCTGGCAAATTAAGTGCCATTTGTGATTGCTAGGCTTGATGTTAGCTGTATGTTTTTGTGGCTGCTCTGTTAGCTCTGTGACTTTGTGGATGGCATTGTGTTCTTTCACATTTTTTAAACTCTCATAGGTTAGTGAGAGTTTCTATGTTCCTCAGGTCATCTCTGCAAGAAAAACTTCATTTCACCTTGTAGTATATATTTAACTGTATTTTTCTAATCTTTCTTTTTTATGCCTCTAGTGTTTGAAATACCGTAACAGTAATGTGGCTTTCTGACTGTGGGCTAGGAATGTTTGTGAACATCAGTCAGAAAATACCTAGATGATATATTTTTCTAATGTCTAGATGTCTCCTTTCTTCTGTTGTGTCGAGGCACTTGAATGTTGGTCTGAAAATCAGTATTGGAAACCTGTTATTTTTACCAGGTGACATGTTTGGAAGGTTTAGTGTCAGGCATGAGAGGTTTTGTTGTCATGGTCTGTCTATACAGCATATTAGTGCTGTTTCCTTCTCTAGAGCTGAGTGAGCTACTTGCTTAAAGATATCCATATGTCAGTTCTGTGCTTCCCTGATTGTGCTTAAAATGAGCCTGACAGTTACTGTGGCTGGAATTGGTAGCCTGTAAATGCAGGACAAGAAACTTCTGTGCTTGTCACAGGAATTGGCAAAGGATAAAATGCTTAGCAGTGCTGCTAGTTGGAAATTGTCTGTGCTTGTAAGAATCTGTGGGAGTAACATGAAGTAGCTAAAAGGTTTCTGTTTCTGAGCTGGTGCAGGCTTTTCTGTGTGGGAGTAGCAGGTCCTGGAAGCAGTGCATCTTCTCATACAACAAGCCAGGAGAATAGTAGATGCAGATTGAAGTTTGGGTTTTTTTTGTAATAATTTGTTTAAACATGCAAGCGAACAATAAAAATACGTTAATGTCTTTTTGATTCTTGGAATCTCTCTTTTAAAAAAACAAACCCTAAGATTTAATGACTGACTTGTTGCCCAAGACCTGGAACAAAGTGTCTAATGTGTGAATTGAAGACTGGTCTGTGAGATTAACAACTTCTTTATAGCACAGGATTTAATTCAAATTCGCACTTAATCCACAGAACTTCAAGAAGTGACATTTCAACTAAACCCAGTTACTCAGTTTTGGCTTGACTTAGTGTAACAGTGAATTGTTCCCAGGAGATGAAAAGCAGGAAAGCATGAAATAAGTGATGTAACTGTACTGAGATAAACTGAGCTAAGTACTGTGAGTCTGTGGCTGAACAGAGTGGTGTACTTAGTGTGAATGCTGCCTGGCTGCTTGGCTCACTGGGGTTGGGAGGAATAACCTGAAGTCGATAGTACAAGGCTGTTGTGTCCTGGGGTTGGTTCAGAGTCTACAGCAATAGTTCCATTTGTCATGAGACTTGAGTGTTGTTCCTTTGTGTGAGATCCTTCAAGGGACCTTGCTCCTGAGAAGGGATCAGTCCAAATTTCTCTAATGATGTTGGCCTAGAATCTACCTTGATATCTGTTCTTCAGAGTGTGTGATTCTGCTTGAGCCGCTGTGAACTGGTGTGCACGGGTAGAGCCCTGGGAATCTTGGTGGACAGGATGTGTCAATATTTGAGAGGGTACCCAGCCCTCATTAGTAAACAGGGATAGAGCTTGCATGGCTGTTGTAACACCTCACAGCAATGAGCTCCAAAGCAAAAAGAAAATGTCTCTCAGGCTTTAAGTAATGTGGTTTGGTTCAAGGTTTTAGAATATGCAAACATTTAAAAACTGTTCTGGCTTATATAAAGTGTTGTAAATATTTTGATAGTATTGGAAACCTGTGTCTTGCATTGTTTGGTTTTGGGCCAATGCTTCTTGTTAACCCTTTTTGCTTGTGTAGGACTCTGCTTTAAATTACGAATTGGTTCCAAGACATCTACAGACCAAATTTTAAACATCCTTCTTTGCTTTTTGTCACGTTTTCTAGAACAATGAATGGCAAACCACAATATAACAGCAAAAATGGCAAGGATAAGAACATTCTGTCAAATCATATTAAATATAGTTATCATAATTTATATTTATACTAAGATAAATATTTCTTCTAGACAGTTTCACTGACGATCAAAAGGCTGGATAGCATGTAATGTTTCGACATAAACTTACAGATGTGACCTAGGAGATGCCCTGAAAACAGGTGCCACTCAGATTTCAAGTGACACTGTGAACTCAGGAGTTCACAAGTATGTGTTTTACATATCTTCTCATGCCTGTCATGATTTATGTATCTCAGAGTCATGAATCATAGAATCAACCAGGTTG
>NW_008688594.1:560-41784 GCF_000695815.1 Acanthisitta chloris | reverse complement strand
CCCTCATTGCCTTGCCCTCCCCCGCCGGGACAGGCCTGCGCGTCGCCAGCTGCGTTGTTGTTTTCAGTTCCCGACGCTGCTTTCCCGTTCCAAATAGCAAGATTTCCCCCGCCCCCAGGACCCGTGTGTACCTACGTGCTGCCCTGAGCACAGCGCATTCTGGATTCGATGTTCCAAAGAATTCACCTAACCGCATGCATTCTGCTGTTTTTCTGTTAATTCGTCTGACAAAGAAAACCCACAAAACTTTATTCTCTTCTTCTCTCCCTGCCTTGGACTGATGCTGTGCATCTGGAGAAACGATTATATCATTTTTATAAAGATAACTTGAAATTCAAGGTCACAAACTTGCAGCAGTTAAGAAGAAATTAATTTTCTTCTTTACTTACTTTACTTACTGAGTGTGCAAAAAAAACCCCAAAACGTTAGCTGGAAAACTTTTAATTCCACCTCTGATAATTAAATTACTTAGCAATTAAATTGTTAACATGAGATTTAGCAATTCATCAAAAGTCTCACTAGTTGAGAGGGGCCTTTTTTGTGTCACACCTCTTCATGCACAGGTAAGGATGTTCTTCCACAGATCACTTGCTGCTCCAGGTGACACCCCCACCTGCCTCCTCCTATCCAACCCAGTGAGCTAAACAGTGTAATAATAACTTTAGAATTAACAGGTGGCAAGTTCTCTTTAGACTTCTAATTTGCTGCCTATTTCCCAGCTCCATTTTAGAAATTCCCTGAGCCAAAGATAATACAGCACAGCTTTGTTCCTGTAGTGATAGAAGGTTTTCTTTGATAGAATGTGTTAAGAATATAAACCTTAGGTTCAGCTCTTATCTGTCTCTTAGCCATCTCCATTAGGAGACGTTAGAAGTAACATGTCACTCTGTCTCTCCAAGCAGCATACACACATTTTTTAATATATTATTCAGTAAGCGAAAACAATTTGGTTTAGACTGCCTTCAGTATGGAAGAAATGTATAAAGGAATACACAAATTACTGGCTAGGGTAGGAACAGAAGTGTGCTTAGTATCTCACACTGACGTGTGATCACAGGGAGCTCTAAACAGTGGCTTTGTGGCAATGCTTCATCTGCCCTGGTCAGTAATTCTGTGTGCTGGTTTGGGCTGAAGTGGAGATAACTTTCTTTACAGTGGCTACTATGGGGCTATGCTTTGGATTTGTGCAGAACACAGCAACAATAGTGTAGAGATGCTTACACAGAGCCAAGGCCTTTTCTGCTTCCCATATTGCCATGTTAGCAAGGAAGTTGGGGGTCCATGGGAATGGGAGGAGACACAGCCAGGACAGGTGACCCAAACTGGCCCAAGGGATATTCCAGACCATAGCTTCAGTATATAAAGTAAGAGGAAGAAGGAGGAAGGGGGGATATCTAGAGTGATGGCATTTGTCCTACCAAGTCACTGTTACGCTGTCACTCCTGCTCTCCTGGAAATGGCTGAACACCTCCTGCCCGTGGGAAGCAGTGAATTAATTCCTTATTTTGTTTTACTTGTGTGTGTGGATTTTGCTTTCTCTATTAAACTGGTCTTTATCTCAACTCACGAGTTTTTCTAGCTTTTACCCTTCTGATTCTCTTCCCCATCCAGCTGGTGGGGGAGTGAGCAAGCGGCTGCATGGGGCTTAGTGTCCTGGCAGGGGTTAAACCATGACACTGCCCATGAAATCTTTAATACCTTAGTCCTGATTTAAGTCAGATGCATAGTGTAAAAGGCAGGAGTAAGGACAACCACTACCATCCAAAAGCTGCATAAGAATTTAAGAAAACTCCAGCTTTCACTCAAGTCAACTATGGTGTTAAGAACACAACTGTCAGAAACCATACTGGAGACCAAAGTAAAGATTCTTGTTTAGGAATACTGAAGGAGCAAGTTACATATAACAGTGTCCATTCCTTACAAGTATTGGCCAAAAACTTTACACAGTTACCTTCCAAGGGTCAAAGTGTATACAAGCAGCCTTTACCGTGTATTTAGCATGTCTGTAGCAGTGGAGAGCTTTACAGCTAGTCAAGTTACCAAATTACACCTGGGCGTGTTAGTCAGCAGCATTTTTCCTTGGTAAACAGACACTTCACCGACTTGAAATGCAGAAATATTTATTTTGGTTTCCTTCATTGGTTTTGAAAATTGTTTTGGTTTTATAAAACATAGAAATAGCCAACACTAAGCAAACATTTGAATTCCAATGTAACAAACTACTGCTCTAACAGTTGACTTGGATTTGTGTACCTTAATTGCACACACATATGAAATTATGCTACAGAGTAGTGCATTACAATCACACACAAATCTTAGTGCAAACCTTGTTGTGCTTGTATTTTACATATATCCATGTTTTCAAAAAACAGCAATGGATGCTAATGCAAAACCAACTCTGTTAAGGATAGCAAAGACTTATGCTGTAATAAGGCTTATTTCTGCTGATCTCTCAAAAGGTAACTAGTTATTTTGCAATTTATCTGGGAATTAGGTTTTTATCCCTGAACAAACACCTACCCTGGGCCAACATACAGTTCTGTTGGCATATATAAATACTTCCAATTGCAGCAAAGCATCAGGCAAAAACATTCTACCTGACCTAATTTGCTATTCAGTGAAGAATACTCAGTGGCTCATACATAAAGCACAGAAAACAGAGGTTATGTCAGAAGCTCTTCCACTTACAGAGGACCTGGCACATTTAAAAATATGCATTGTAAATACAAGTTCATTACAGGGAAACAAGCGGCTAGTACAGGTGCAATGTTTACCCTGACTGTTAGCATAGCCCAGCCTCCTGAAAGGTTTGGTTTTTAGGTCTCTAGTGTTCTTGCCAGAGTTAGGATCTGCTCATTCACAGGGCTGGCACCACTCTAGAATTGTGCTAATGCAGCAGATTAACACTTGCTGGATTAACTGCATCCACACTTCCAGTGTGGAACCATCACATGCAGACTTACTCTGAGGAACCTCTATTCATCATCTCCTTTGTGTGGAGTGCTGACTTCTACCTTATAAAGTACATCTCAGAACTGGCTGCAGATGTAGGAGGGAGATACAAGTCAGATGCCTTGCCCCAATTAACGTTAGGACTGATGGAAGATGTGACACCAGCTACATAGCTGTAAGGGTTTGGGGGTTTTGGTGGTTGGGTGGTGGGTTGTTTGGGTTTTTTAAACAGATTAAGTAATTCTGAGGATGCAAGATACTAAGAGGCAATTTCAAAGCTGCCAAAACCTTTGTGGCATTGACAACTGCAAAACACACTGCAGACAGCAAACATGCTGGCAACAAGAAAACCTTAGCTTCTTGGTGAAAGCAAGTCCCATTTTTGGCCAAGGAAATCTTAAATAACTTACATATAGTTACCATTTATAGTTAAGGCTCTTTTTTGAAATTGTAGGTCACCATAAAAACAGTATGCAACACAACTTGACAGTAAGGCAGTGTTCCATTTCTTCAATGTTCCTATGGCAAGTACCCATTTTTGTACAAGTTAACAATTGCACAGTTTCCTTCCCTATGTTTGCTGTAGTCAAAATACAGATATGAAGGCAAACAGTAGACAGACGTGTGCCACTTCACTCATTCCACTTGCAGTTACATTTTGGCATTAGCATAGAGTTCATCTATCTGTGACTGGAAGTATTTTCGCAGTTCTGGTCTCTTTGCCTTCAGTGTTGGTGTCAACAGGCCGTTTTCGATAGAAAACATTTCAGCATGCAGGACAATGTCTTTCACCTGGAAAGTAAAAGGTTACTAGCCAAGCTGCAACACTTGAAATAGACAACGCTATAAAGTTGCCCAGACATAACAAAGCCTATTGCTTAAATTTTCCAGATGCAAATTAAAAGCAGTTTCTGGAGAGTCAGATTATATTGGTGTTAGGAAGTTTAAAGAATTAGTTGTTTGGTTCTCACAAGCATCTTACCTGTTCAAATGACTTCAAACCAGATTCTTTTCCAATCCTCACCATGTCTTCCAGAATGAATTTTTTTACTTCCTATGGATGCAAGAATACATTGTATAGCTTCATGCTTGTATAAGCATCAACTTGAGAAAGATGATGCAGAACAGCTGTTTAGTTAGATATGCCTCACCTTGTTTTTGCATAGCTCTTGATAGGAGCCTCCAAATCCCTTTTTCTTGGCCCAATTTTGCAGAGTATCAGGATCAGGTACCACAATAGCTACTAAGAAGGCCTAAAAAGAAACTTTTGTCAAGTTTTTTTTCTTTAAGTCAACACTTCAGTTCCTACACATTTCTTACTAGTCAGTTAGGTTTTGGAGAGCATTTCTGATCCTGCTGTAAAGTCAGCAGCTTTCTGCTACCTGAACACATGAGTACGGTTCAGAACCCTGCAATTAAATTAGTCCAGCTCCACTACCTGGTCTAAAACTAAATCCAGGAACATACTATGTAACTGCTGGAGTCAATTCAAAACCCAAATGTGCAATGGTAAAAATTGAATATAAAAATTTTAGACTTCAGTTCCAGAGTTTGGGGTGGGGGAAGGAGAAAAGGAGGACACTTTTCTGGAGTCTCCTTTTGCATTACTTTTTTTAAATACCTGAAAAATGCTTACCTGCAAGCTTTCTCCATGGACAAACACCTGAGCAAGTGCTTCACATCTCAGATACACATTCTCTATTTTCTCTGGTGCTATGTACTCTCCCTGGGCTAGTTTAAATATGTGTTTTTTCCGGTCAATGATCTTCAATGTACCATTCTGTTGACAGAAATAACGTTCACTGAGAAGAGGCACTTAAGTGAAAAGCCAATCTACACAGCTTCAGCATACCATGCTGGCACAGTAAAACAGTGCTAGAGCTAGAGCACTGTCAGACTAATGTTAGAAGAAAACAGGCTCTGCACCCATCTCAGCTAAACTAGGGAAAGCCTCAGGATTGGCACTGCCAATACATTTTTAGCCCCAGGCACACAGATGTAGCTACAGTAATTATTCTCCTCCTCAAATTACTTGTCTTTCACCTAATTCATTCTGTTCAACACCAAATATTTTCTATTTTATTAGTTAAACTACTGCTAATAACTACAGTGTTATTAGTAGTAATAACAATTAATAATAACAGAAATAATAACAATTATTTCAGCTGTAGAAGTAAACTTACTGGTAGCCATTTCCCAATATCTCCTGTATGAAGCCACCCATCTTTGTCCAGAGCTTCTGCTGTTTTTTCTGGATCTTTCAAATAACCACGGAACACATGTGGCCCTTTTACACACACCTGAAAACAGATGTTTGTTAGTAGTGATGCTACTGTGGAGGAAATTAACCACTATTTGCAACAAATGCTTTCTCCAATGGTTCTCAATAACCCACACTAAAAAGACGAGTAAGTTCATGCATTTGTAAGTGTAAATCTCTACTCATGGTTTTTGGAGATGTAATGTTTTCCATTGGCATGAAGTAAAATAAGAAGCAGTTGGAAGCATCTGTTCTCTTCCAGTCTAACGGCAGTGTTCCTAGCTGCTATTTGAATAATCTGAATTTATCCAAAGAAATTTGGTTTTGTTTATCTGAAGAAATTATGCTAGATCCAGAACTACTACCCTGCAGCCTGGGAACATGTTCATTTCAGTTCTGGTAAACAGCAGGGGCATTGTGCTAAAACTAGTGGGGAAAAAAAGCTGCGCATCAAGCGAATGACAGGTTTGTCATCCCCAAGGAAACCAGTTAATACCTTAGGACTTAGAGCACTCAAGAATTCTCTATAAAAGGCACCCAGCTGTCATTAAATTGAAGTCTGTCTGTATATGTGGTACCAAGTAGAAAACCAAGAACAACAACTCTGAGTTGGATGTATCAGCATTGTTAGGAGCAAAAAATGTGCTTACAAGGTATGAGAAAAAGACCAACAACATTAAAGGTTTGTAGGTGAAAAGGTTGCCACAATCAGGTCAGACCTTACGAGCCAAATTAGAGTATCTGTCAGTAAGTGGATATAAAAGTAAAGCAACTAGTCAGGAATATAGTATAGAGCCTGAAGTATCCAGAGACAATCCCAAATTGAAGTATTTTCTTCTCAATGTAACATCAAGTTTGTGTAAGTTTTCTTTGGTGGGGAGAAGGGGGATGCAGTATACAACTCTTGTTATTTAAGAATCAGCAGGACTATAGAATACCTTGCTCAGAAACGAGGACACAGATAGAAAAGATAAACAAGACTGAAGCAAAACTTGCCCACTGCACACAACTGCTGGGGAATCAGGAGTCCAAAAACCCCAAAAGCTCTACAAAACAGGCTGTCCTCAGAAGCAACAAATTATTCAAACCCTCACACTAGCTTGGGAGTGGCTTGCCATGCATGGATGACATGAGACAGTAAGAAGGACCTGGTCTGAGCAATAGTATCAGAACTCTAGAACAAAGGAATGCCAGAAGATATGTGATAGAAAATACAATTTTAAGTTAAGGCCAAATGGATAATAAATATCAATGGAGGGCAATAAAATACTAGGCCAACTATTAGTCTTGGGGATTAGTACAATTGTAAAATGGGCAAGGAACTAGCTAAAAAAAAATTTTTCAGGCATTAATATAGATTCTCAGACTAGTAGTTACTAATGTAGTTCATCAACTGCTTCTTGAAAAACTCCTTCCAAGTATTTTCAGTGCTTACTTCAGCATGCTGCTGAACTATAGTACAGTAAGTGAGGGTTTTGATGACCTTGTAGATATCAAGCTCAGGACCAAACCAAGGTCATGCTTTAAAAACTGAATCATTTCTGTTACAAAACAGAGCTTATCTCTAAGGATATGAGTAAAGAAAAGCTCTACACGTCCCAATCAAGTCAAAGACTGACTGATCAAATGTTTAATTTTTTGTGGTTCCTATAATCACAGGAAGGCAGTAGGTGACAACTTCTCAGTAGAGACAGCAAATAATTTATCTGTATCCTGCTAACTGGCACTAAGACCTCATTTGCATATAATCATATATAATTCTATTCACAAATTTATCCTTCTTGACCATGGATAACTTACAAAAGTGAAAAGCAAGTCTGACAGAATGGAGAATACTGAAAGCTTACTCTCAGAAAGGAGCACTAGGAGTGTTTAATCCAGCTGAAAAGCAGACAAGGAAGAAGATTTATTTTAGGCAAAAGAATAAGGAGAGGCAATTCCATAGCCATGGGCTTCAGTTCTGTGAAATGAGTGACACACTTATTCAGTAAATTCAGAATAGTTCACACTGAGCAAGTTGGGCCTGAAAGACTAAGATGGTACCTGATATATTAAGGGGCATTTTTATTCAAATCCAAAATAACTCCTAATGCAGCAAACTTTCACAGGAAGAGCATGCAAAACATTTTTAGAAGTTTTTCTAAAAAACTGTTTCTCATTGTAAGAACTTGTAGTCAGTTCCTCTAGCAGATCAAGCTTTAAAAGCATAAAGTGAAGCAAAAATGGCTCACAGACTAAAGATGGGGTCATGTGCAAGACAAGAAAGAATTTGGACATAGTTCTCCACTTGCAAACAGATTCCCACCACCAAGTCTGACTAAATCCTTGAGTATTTCTGGGAATTAAAGCACAATGATTTGTCTCTAGTCTCATATGAATTACAACAAATAAAGATTGTGAATTGTTTGTAGCCAAAAAATAGTTAGTTACTTAAGCTACTTTTTAATATATCCATTTCTTACTCCCCAACTGCCCCCACAGCCTCTCAAAAGCATATGAAAGACACCACAGTTCATTTGCTTTCTGGCCTTGAGAAAAATAATGTAGTACATGGACATCTGTTCAAAGTATAAACACCAGCTGTATATATTTTACTTGGAAAAGAAGTATTTTAGAAGACAGCATATAAAATTATATAAAAAGCTGAGTCCTCAAAGCGCAGTTTGTAAAACATGCCCTCATTTTGTGTAGGCTGCAGAAAAAAGTTAATAATGTACAGGCAGTTGTCAGAAATCATTAGCAGCCTTTATGGGATTTTTATCTGCATTTCTCTTAACAGTGTTCAAGCCACTTGAAATTACCTCATCTCACATCACAAGCAGAATAACCAGCTACATGCATCAGCTGTTCTCCAGCACTTGGCAGTGGGGTGGGAGGGAAGCCCTCTGCTACCCTTCTGCTGAAGGATAAATGCAGCATGAGATGGCTACCTTCTCAGCTATCCCACAAGCTGGAAGATGGCATGTTGGTCATATAGCCATGTATACTGTGGGATAACAGATTACTATGTAAGCTGCTGCTTCTCCCCTCCAATATGCTATTTCCCATTTTGCTTCTGTGAATCATTCACTGATACTGCATGCAGGCGTCTCTGATTTTAGGCAGCAGGCCATGTTTGGCACTTCCACTAAACTTAGTTATTTCAGGAACAAAAACATTTTTCCAAGATTTCATAAGAGGCTTATATTGACCTTCTGAAATTACTTACCTCACCCTCTCCTTTGGCAGCCAAGTAATTCATTTCTTGTACATCAACAAGCTTGATGACACTGCATGGCATCGGTGCTCCAACATGACCTATTAGATAGAGTAACACTTCAATAGCCTGAACTGCTTTTTATAGTCAGATTCTTAAAACACCCAAGCTGGTTACACACTGAAGAAAGATGGAAACCCGATTTCTGGTAGCTTAAGTCTGCTGGGACTGAAACATTAAAATTCTCAGATATCCCTAGAATGTTATAAGCTGAACCATGTGCTCGGGCTTACTTTTTCTTACAATCAGAATCCTCACTCTACAGACATTTTAGAAGCAGAAGTCACACTATAGTCTCAGTTATCAGTATTATTTCAGTTAGGGAGCTAGAGATGTAACAGCTGACAGAAATGTAGACTGCTTCTTCCCACACAAAAATTGCCATTTAAATTTCTAACACTGTCTCTATACACAGCAGATTCCTGTTCTATAAAGATTACAAGGATTGATATAATGACGTCCCTCTCCTAAATCTACTGCAACTTACAAGGATAAATCCTATTAAAAAGTTTGAATTGCTGAACATTTATAGCTATTTAGCAGTAAAAATAAAGGGATCCCTTCAAAACCTTTTTATTTCACTTGAAGATAAACAATCTTATCCTTCAGAATGGGTGTTAACTGAAGATTAAATAATATGATCAGGGACCTCTGAAGAATTTCAGCACCCCAAAAATTTAACACAGGAAGACCGAGACATCATACCTGCTGTCCAGTCACCAGGCAATGACAGGGAGCATCCAGCTGTGCATTCAGTCTGTCCGTAGCCTTCATAGAACTAGAATGTGAAATCAAAATATTATCTATGATCATTACCTTTCAACAGTTTCTTTATTAAAGTAATCTTTTGTTTCTTTCTTTAGTTGTTTAAAATTTGAGTGTAGCAAAATCCCCAGCATCTTCTAAAAAGATTGGTGCTATATTAGTTTTACCACAGTGCATGATCTTAAATGTGAATACTCCGCCTTCAATTCCAATATTCAAAATTTCACTCATTTTCACACAGTACATGACCCCTGTTTAGATTAAAACATAGTGCAATAGAGGAAGTGAGAAAAAAAAAAAAAAAGAAGAGTTGTAGCTCTAGCAGCTACTTCATTCACATAATGTAAAGATGTTTGTCTGAGACAGCCTGTCTGAATGGAATCCCTACACCCCATCACAGCTCTGTGATTACTACATACAGGACAGGCTCCCCTGCTCTATGCAGGGTACATTGTTATACCACTGAAAAACTTCAAGAAGTTACAGAAGCCCAATATATTTTAGAGTATTTTTGTTTTCTATGCTTGAAATTGATTTCACAGAATGGGTCAGGTTGGAAGGGAACACAGCAGGTTATCTGGTCCAACCTCCCTGCTCAAGGAGAGTCATCCTAAAGAATATAGCACAGAATTGCATTCAGATGGTTCTTGAGTATCTTCAGTGAGGGAGAATCCACAACCTCTGGGCAACCTGTTCCAGTGCACAGTGACTTGTACAGTAAAGCTCTCCCTCATGTTCAAGTGGAACCTTCTGTGTATCAGTTTCTGCCTGTTACCTCTTGTTTTATTGGTTTGCATCACTGAGAAGAGCCCAGCTCCATCTTCTTGGCTTTACACATTAATGAGGTCCACTCTGTCATCTCTGAGACTGAACAGGCCCAACTCCCTCAGTCTCATAAGTGAGTGTATCAGTTTCTGCCTGTTACCTCTTGTTTTATTGGTTTGCATCACTGAGAAGAGCCCAGCTCCATCTTCTTGGCTTTACACATTAATGAGGTCCACTCTGTCATCTCTGAGACTGAACAGGCCCAACTCCCTCAGTCTTTCCTCATAAGTGAGGTGCTCCCATCCCTTAATCATCTTTGCTGGACCCACTCCAGGAGCTCCATGTCCCTCTTGTACTGAGAAGCCCAGAACTGGACACAGTAGCCCAGATGTGGCCTCACCAGGGCTGGCAATACTTTTCTTAATACATCTGAGGATTCCATTGGCCTTCTTAACCACAAGAGCACACTGTTGACTCATGGACAGCCTCTTGTCCACCAGAATCTCCAGGTCCTTCTTCAAAGAGCTGCTATCCAGCAGATCAGCACCCAAATTTCAACACATTTATTTAATTCTGTGCCGTTATTATTCAGATTGTACCTCCAAAAGCATATCCTCTGAAGAGGCTCTGAAGATAAATGCAATGTGTGCAATCTGATTCACCCCAGTCTCATCTTCAAAGCTATAACACTATGATACCATCACAGTGATAATTAGATTCTCTACAATAGCTACAAATACTTCTGTAAACAAGGCTACCCCCAGAAACTTAATCGAAGTACACTGCTTACAGCAGCTCATCAGAAAATCCTTCCCTGAAGACAAGTCAGCTGGTTACTTCAGTTAAAGACCTTGGGATGAGTAACAAAATCTCAGGGGACTGAGAGAAACTCCAGAAAAGAGTATGCACTTGTGTAGTCTCCCTGAACACCAGAAAGTTATCCATATAATCCAACTACTAGAAATGCTCTAACATCAAAGCTGGAACTGGGTATTAAAATCTTTGTTTTAGGATTAAAGCCAGGAAACTCACCTGACAGCCAAGAGCTGTTCTCAGGAAGGTCAGTACACTTGCAGATACAGGTGCTGCTCCTGTAACCATCAGCCTTACTTTTCCTCCCAAACTTGCCTACAACAGACACAAGATACTGTGGACACCAAAAGCATTTTAGAGATATTTTCAGTCATGTTCTATTCCACCCTCAGCACTGTTCACCTACAGTGCCACCCACAGACGTTAGAGATTAAAGTTTAGTCTGCTATTGCAAGCTGTCTGTCTTGCAGTGTTTTTAGTCTCATTAATGGCTGGAAGACATGGTATCTCAAACAGAATATCTATACAGGCTATGCTGTGGTGCCACTGCAATGTAGACTCCACCAAAAGTCTGAAGAGCTTAAGCCATGGCCTTACAGCGATGGTTTTATTTTTAACTGCCTTGTATCAGCTTCTCATACATCCTGAATGTTATAAAAAGCAGCCACAGGGGCACGTTGTACAACCAAGGTTAAGGCCATAGCAAGTGAGTGTCAGATATAATAGTAGGCATAACTTACTAGTGACCCACAAGGAGGAGACAGTAGGGGCTACAGGTGGCACTGTCATATTTAGCATTCCTCCTTCAGAAAGACAGTGTTTGCTTTCGAAGTGGTAAGAGAGGAGCACCAGACTGTTTGAGAGTAACTTCCTTAATACAGTTAGCTGATACTATGAGGACTAAGGGAATTGAAAAAATGAAGTTGAAAATAAAAAGACAGCTCTGATGTTTATTCTGAGTAGCCAGGTAGTCTTTAATCAGTGACAAAAGACTATAACCATGCCTAAGAAATTCAGCAATTGCAAACTTCGACTCAGAGGCCTCCAAGCATACCTGTATTTTGCGGAAGATGACTTTATCCCAAAAACTGTTATTTCTGATTATACCACTTCTGAGTTCTGCTTCCTTCCTCTTGGAAGCAAAATCCAGCATCCACCTCTTCAGTGAAGTATCTGCCTGTCCAAAAATCTATCAAGAAAGATGAACTGTGGTTAGAAGCCTCACAAACTACCATTCCTTTCTTTACAGATGCATGCATAGACTCTTAACAGTGAAAACCAAGTAAATTAAAGCACCCTTTATTGGCAGGCATCTTAATTCCAGTAAGAAATACTTTTGCATTTTTATTTTGACCTTTACCTCAAGGTTACCTTCAACCCAAGAGTTGAAATTACCACTTAACTAATTCTCGCTTGTGATGCTATTTCAATGTATAATTTCTTCGTTAAAATGCATGAATGAAAATGGTGGTTTACTTTTCTATTCCAGTATCATCAAAATTCAAATTAAGCATAATCAGCATTTTCTGAAAAGCACCCTATCAAATGTAGCATAAGACAGGGTGTTCTGAGGAGATGCAGGTCATTTCAGAAATACGAAATGGAGATCTGTCTTCTGCATATACAAACCTGCACTTTAGATCACTTTTCAAAAAATTCTGCTAGTTCTCAGGAAGCCTCAGAGTAGACTAAATAGCAGACTACAGATTAGTATATTCACTTGGAAAGAGGAAGACCCAGCCACACTTCAGCATTATGCCCCCTCTGCCACCTCAATTCCCAACTTATTAACCTTACATGCTAGGTCATTGCAAGGCTGAGTGAGGTTGAAACTGTGCTATAGCAGTATGAAAGCCTCAGGGCACCAGACCTAACAAGCACAAGGACACCATGAGAATAAAGTCCCAAGCTTTGACTCTGTTACTCGAACTCCAGCACAGAATGTGTGAGCAGAATGAGGGGCTATATTTTAAGCACTAAAGGCTGGCCTCAGAATTTCCTCCCCTTCAGACAGATCTGAGTTTTGTCCCCAAGGCCAAACAGAACCTTGTGTTACTTGCTGTTCCTCTAGTCTCATGATTAAATATCCTGGCTAAGACAGCACAGACTCTACCATTTCTTTAGCATACATTATATCCTTTAATGCCTCTGGCTGTATCCTAAGAGTCAAGATATGCAAAAAGAATTTAAAATCTGAAGTTCAAGAAGAGAATTTGGAAGTAGAGTGTATCTCAGATGACCTGAGCAGGCAAGCAGCACACACAGGAGAGTGAGCCTACTGACATACCTCAATAGCACTCCTGACTGGCTAGTTTATAGTTAGTTCTCCCAGCTAGAACACACTGGCTGCAGTGTAGGAAACTTGTATGCGTCCATGCAAACATAGGCAAACACCTGACCTTGCTGTGCAAATTCCACTCTATGAGTCAGATGCTAAAAGCGTGGCATGCAGATGCCAAGCCTCATTTTCATGTTGTACACTGGACTTAAATAACTTGCTCAGAGCAAAACAGTATGTCATTAATCAAGATAGAGAGAAACAAGTCCTCTAGTCAGACTTTTGAAAGCTAGTATTTGCTGCCTGGAAGTGTTTTACTACAACCTGTACCAGTTCCTGCACTTTCAGCTCTCTTTTAGCAGAGATACATAAATTTGTTCGCATGCAGATTTAATATCCCAGAGCACACCAGTTACTGCCACCCTGGCAGCACAAACTTCATGAAGTCTCTTAAAACCCTGCAGAGGTCCAGACTCATGCCTGTAGACTTACCTTGTCAAACATTCTGTTCAACAGCCTTGGTACTACAGGAAATACAGTTGGCTGCAGTGTTTTTAGGTCATCCATAAGTAGTCTGATATCCCCTTGAAAGAATCCTATCCGACCTCCGTGGCACAGAACCACACACTGTTAGAAAAAAGAAAACACTCTGAAAACACAGGAGGTACAATGTGTTCCAGCTGTATGTATATGCCAGTCCTATGCAGTGTGGACTGTGCAGGATCCACCTTAAGTTCTCTCAGCTTCTGGACTAGTTCTACAGCATTCTCAGACTATAAGATGGTACTAGAAAGACCAAGTAGCAAGACATGCCTGGTGTACACAAGCCAAAGACTTTCAAGCTTAGCACAAAAGTCTCTAGCCAAGAAGGGCAGCTGGTCAAATATTAGGCAATGCCAGTGACTCCAGAGGTAGCAAAAGACTGAAAAGAAAAATATTTAAAATTGAGTTCAACAGCTTATTTAAAAAGACTAGACTTCTGTTTGTTCCCTGCTATATACTAAGAAATACAGCATTTAAAGTCAGCACATGCTATTTATTAGTCCAGTGGAGATTTCTGCCTTATGCTACTTCATTTCCATTCTCTTGCACACTGGTTTTCCTTCTCATTTCACAGGACTGATGTGAGCAGAGGATTTGTTGTTAGGTGATCAAGACTCTCTTTAGAAAACTCTAGCAGAGCCATTGCTTATTTCTGCATCACTTTACACCTATACAAAGGAAAGCATACAATCCTGTTGTGTTCTATATTCTCCTTTAAGAGTCTAGAAGCTTTACCACCCACAGTCCCTTTTTTCTCCTATTTTGAGTTTAATTTATTCTTTTTACATCTCTATTCTTCTTATGTTTATCTATACCTACCTGCTTTTAATTCTCCTGCTTCCTCCTTAACACCATTTCTTCATTCCCTGCCATCCAGTCTCTCATTTTCTGCACAAGACATGCTAAAGTATCACTTTCCCCCTTCACCTGTGTTTTGCCACCATCTGCTAAAAGTAGCAAATACATCAGTCCATATGGACTGAGCAGCAACTGCCTTTACTAGGTGAGAGCATATTTTTCACATCAAGTTCACAGGCCCTCTAACTTCCTTGTGAAGGCAAAACCCAGCAAACATCAACTTTACAATAGGACTCTAAAGATTGCCTCTCAGAGCCTGTGTTCATATCTACCCCAAACAGTAACAAATCTTCTCCTTTCTACCAAAAGTGTTCTTGCTTAATGTCCTTCTATAAATGTACAAGTAATCACCTACTTTGTTCAGGCCTCAAACAGCAGAGGAATACTGCAATCCACTTTTTTATTTTATCCTTTAGAACACAATTTCCCATCCTGTTTCTACTTTTATCTTCTGGTGCAAGACAGGCAAGTAAAACAGACACTGAAGTGTAACTGATATCAAGGTTGCCAGGAGAGAGTGCTGAAAGCCTAGGGGCACCTGTACACCTCAGTTATGCTAATTCCCAATCTTCACAACATACACAGACACAAGCACATATGCATATATACATTTTAATATGTATGTATGTATATACACACACTTGTGGTAGAAAGCTCAGGATTCCTAATGGACATCACAGGTCAGTTTCCAGCTCCATGTGCCTTTTCACACTTACATAAAAGCTGCTTATTTCCCTGTATAAGCCTTTGATATACACATTTGCAATCTCAGCTGAGGAAGAGGTGCTAATTCAACTTCAATAAGTGCAGTAGTTAAACACCTGTGCCTCTGCAGTATATAAGAAGTCCAAGGAAATTGCAGCCTTTCAGTAGTGCATAGCACCCAACTACAGACTCAGAGGTCCTCAAGGCTCCCAGTATTAAGACCACCTGAGCCCCCTCATGCTCAAAAATTAAGCCCCAGGTTTTGCTATATGGTATAACAAGTGATCCAAGAGAACTTCAAAGTTTATCATCGAAATGGCATTAAACACCACTTCCATTTCGTGGAAGAGAAGCCCACTGTAACAAAATCTCTTCCTCTTTGCTGAAATTTCTTGGAAGCAATGCTAAGTTTAACCAACTTAAAAGTAGTTTTGTGTAAACAAACAGGACGCCACATCATAAAATAAATTTTTGAAGTCCACAGACTAATGAACGACATGGATTTTTAAAAGTGCACTGATTATATGAGAGGCAGTGTACGTGTACTAAGGGATTGTCTCATGTTCCAGTAAATCAGTTCCTCATTAACCCTAACTCTAAGGCTAATATTTGTATTTCGGCATGAAAACCAGTTGTCTCATGCTCACTGGATACTATTTATGGGACTTTGTTTTCCTGAACCTTATTTCAAGCCTTAATACACACGTGCAAGAGTGAAAGGAATAGCATGTACCACCCGGATCCACGAGACATGCATTGTGTAAGAGAAGTAATTCATTACTACAGGTGCTTACCTCAACAACTCTCTCAAACATGTGAGCCAGGGGCAGGAATGATATCAGAACATCATCAGAGGAAGGCATAAATGCTTTCTGAAAGTGTTAGCAGAAGTTTAATTCTCATTGATTCTCTATTTTGCCCAAGTTAAACACAAAAGTGAAACCTAGCATCTGAACTCTACAGCACAGCCCTCAAGTTTTTTTGTAATGAAGCTGTATTGTCTTTCTTTCATTAAAAAGATTACAGCAATGACTTCTAGCATGAGTAAAGACACATTGCACAAATTATAATCTTGTAGAGCTGAGTACAGTGATAAGATTACTACAATTTACCTTTCATAGGACTACGAATAGAAATACATTCTGATAGAAACCACAGAACATTCCATGACAAACATTGGGAGGGAGGGAGAACAAGAAAGGTTTAAACAGTATGCCTTAAGGGTTAAAAAAATACACTTTCATCTTAGATCAGGAAGTTTGCTTATCCAATTTAGTCTAAGGTTGATATCAGAAATGCCTTATATAACCTAATCGTAAGACCAGTTGCTTACTTTAAAAGCAATTATATATGTAAAGTATTTGGCAACTGCATTTTTAATTGCATCTGCATGTGTTAAAAGTTAGAACCACCATCTTAACTAGCCTACAGATGAACTTCAGTTGTCTACTGTAAGCTGTAAGGTAACACTGTATCAAGTAAAACTAGTCATGCTACTTATTTATGCAAGGGCTTTAAGTATTTTTGAGGGGTTAAAATACTTTATAGCTTCTCCCATCCTTCGGGGAAAAAGGTTAGGCTTTACACAAACCCTTCAATACAGAGCTTGCACTAATGGAAAACACTATAAGCCTGTGGCAGAATGTGATGTACAACCACATCAGGATCTTTGTAAGATTTTGTTTAGATCAGACCAGATTGTAGATCTGTCAGGTTCTTGACCCTGACAGAAGAAACCAGCAAACATTAGCTTCTGACTAGCAAGGGCAGAGTGCTGTCAAGTGACATTGTTGTTTGGATCCTACTAAAACTTAAGACCAAAGTTAATGACATCTCAATGTTTTACTCATTAGATTTTCTCCCTTTGTGTAAGTCCACAGTGTTAAGCTTACCTCTGTAGTTTTCACAAAAGCTGAAGTATTGCTGACTATGTTTTGATGAGTGATCATAGCTCCTTTGGGGTTTCCTAAGGAAGAAGGATGTCAGGATTCAACAGTGAAATTTAGATAACCAAGCAGTGGTAAAGCTAATCTGATGGCACTTCAATCAGTCCCTTCTTTGATATCAATGTCTTTCTTGGTATATCAATTAAACAAAGGCTGAAAACTTCCTAACACTTTCAAGAAGGGCTGGCAACAACTAAGTTGTAAGTTAGTGCTGCAGTTCACAAATTTTATAAGGAGAGCAAATCTTTAAGAAACCATCATGTTTCTTAAGATAAGCTTCTCACTCAAAATTCAACTGCTCTATGAAGATGCAGCTACCCAACCCAGACTACTTTCTGTTCTCACATCTGCTTTAAAGGTGTCGTTTCTCATTGTACTCCTTCCTTTTGCTCCATGCCAGTGTTGGGTATTAACTCACAAATGTCAAGTGGGTGACATCTAGACAGTCTTCCTGTTTTGGTCTTACACCAAGGTTCGTTACAGCTATGGAAGAATTTTGCTAATACAGTAAAAAAAGACTGTGGAGGAACTGAAAGTCTGAAGTCTGATATAGAGCCCTTATTATTATAGAAATACAGGTTCACTACTTCTTTTATTGCCAAGCACAAAAATGTAACACCTCCACCCCACAATACTGCACTCTGCAGTGATCAATGGGAAGAAAGAAGAAAATAAAAAAATATATCAATGGGAGTCTTACCATACTACTTCCCCAGCTACTACTTGCCAAAAAGATACAGCAGGAAGGGGGAGTCTTGGAAAAAAGGTAGGACAGCTTCTGAATTAATTTTGGACATACAGGATAATAAATTCTGCATAATGTAATGAGGTGTACCTGTCGTTCCACTGGTGAAACAGATGACTGCTAGATCTTCTGGCTTTGGAGGCTATGAGAGTTAAGAAAGTATTAGTATGGTTAAGATAGCAAGGGAAAAAAATATTTTCGTGGACAAAACATCAAGATACTAGTGTTACTTTTGAGCTACAGGAGATAGGGAGATTTGCTAGTTTGATCTAAAGAATGCTAACCAGCTTCAGATTGTCACTTGAACTAATTTCATACTTACCATAGGTTTTTGTCTGTGTGCTCTTCCTAGCTCCTACAGAAAAGAGAGAAAAGAGAAGAACAGTTTAGACATGAGCTTGTAACTTTCTTGTTTTAAATTGATCAAACATTACCAAACATCATATAGTTCATTATTTAGACTGTCTGTTAAGGCATTTAGCAACCCAAACCATTCTACGATTATCACCAGAGTAACAAAGCATTTAAAGGACATTTTAAAGATAGAACATGGTAGTTATTATATATACAAATACAAAAATGATAACTTATCTAAAGCTCATGGGATTTTTTTCCAGCTAGCAAACCAGAGGTCACTCACCAGGGAAGCTCAAGGTTAAGTAGTGTTATGACAGGACACAACATACAATCAATCCTATACCTCATGAAGATGTGCCACTCAAAACTGTTGAACAGATGAAGCAAAGTTCATCTCAGTAAGCACCTCACACCATCACTGCTTGTGAGAAGGAAGACTGAGTTTGCCCATGAAAGGTCACTGGTGGTTTGTAGTCCTTTTACACTTATGTAGAGGTACAAGAATCTCTCCTCCAGAACCTCTTCTCCCATCTCCCTCCTTACTGACTTAGACCTGACCATTAATGTCAGGGCTCTTCAGGCACAAGGGAAGGGATACCAAGATGATCCTTTTATCATCAAAGATATAACAATTAAGAGAAAATATTTGCAAGCTGATGTTCAATATCTATGAGCTTTAATGTTTCAAAACAAGACTTATTACTGTCATGCCTATTTAAGACTGTAAACAATACTCATATAAGGACTTACACAAGTTGAAGTGCACCTTTTGTTAAGTATAGCTTGTAAGCACCCTTTTTGAAAGGGTGCATTATGCAAAGATTTACCACTATGGCTATCTGCTCAAAACAGCATCTGCATTTCAAGCAGCACCAGAAGCTCAGTACCTCCCTACAACCTACTTCAAGTAACATCTGGTATTTACTGAATATACAGTTAAGATTTCCAGACATTTCTTATCTCCTAGAAAAAAACTCCACCATCTCTTCCTATTAAAGAGTCATTTATTCACAGCTACTCAGCTCTAAGTAACCACAGTATACATATAGATACTGAGCATAAGAAACTAAGCTTATGGCATCTGGGAGATACAGAGGAGCCGGTCACAGAACTTAAGCACAGCTAAGCAATAAGTTCAAGATAGAAATCCAGAAAGCAAGTACTTAAAACTAGAAATAGTCATTCTATTCTAATCTAAGTTCCTAAAACAGTTCATAGTTGCCTTTCAGGAGATACTAAAAGTCTCTACCCTTTACAAAAGTGACAAAACTTACTCCTGTTCATTGAAACACTATTAGAAATATTTAAGTTTGCTTCTGACTTACCTTCAGAAGTTTAAACTCTTGGAGGACCTATCACTTAACATTTAATGTTTGCATTAATGTAGTAAGAGCTACAAAGTACTACTGAAAGTCACTACTTAAGCATATAAACTTCTAATATAAAGACAAGAGTCACACTAGTTTTGTTTTTCTGTAGTTAGAAGATCCAGTGGAAAGCATCTTCCTCCATCAAAAAACTGCAGTTCAACTCAAGGAAATACGCAGATTTTGGCCCAATACTAAATTAGTACACTATGCTTTTTCCAAATTTAACCCAACCCTTTTGCCAGTGAGCTGTAAGTCACTTACTCTGCACGATGTTTTTAGCCCCATTTCAAGCTGGCAGTCTTGCTGAGGCTAGTTAGCTATGAAAAAGTCAATCACCTTTTAAAAAAGGCATGCTGACCTTTCTGTCTTGTTACCAGAAGGTGGCCCTACTAACACAGCTGTCTTAACTGCTATGGAAACAAGTTCAGTGAAATGATGCACTTCACAAGTGACTGACACCTTCACAGGACAAACACACTTATCTGGAGATGCTCAAGGCCTAGTGAGTCAAGCCTTCTCCAGAACTCCAGCTGAAACCAGGCTAAACCTGGTTTCACAATCTCACAGTAAAGATGTACTTTGTGCAATTTGATCCTGGGAGAGAGTTCTACAAATAACGAGTGAAATTATGAAATAAACTTGCATAAGAGATCTATGCAGACAAAATATCTACAAGCAAAACCAAAACTGAAGACACTAGATGGTTAATCAAAATGAGACTTTCAAAACCTGACAGTCTCATTCCCCTGCATCAGCACAGACAGTAAGTAAAACACTTACTGTCATTTTTCTTCTCCCCCAGAAAACATATGGTAGGTCCAGAGTACAGAGAAAATTGCCATTTTTCACAAGATCAAAACCTACCCAGGCTCTTTTTTAAAGAAGTGTTTCTGAGGTATTAGTCACAGTACATAGTTATGTTATGTTTTACATGGGCAAGCCTTAACACTCGGATCTAATATTCAGTCTAGACTGTGTTAAGCTTTCATTCTGTCATCTTAGCATATCTACTCTTACACTTTGAGCATTGTGCAACATTATCAAGTTGTTTTCCTCCTATTGTTTGTTGGGTTTTTTTGTGCAAACTTCAATCCAAGAGATAGTTAAGTATTTCAAAACTAATCCATCACATTTTTTTCACAGTCCTAAAAATCTGTTCAACTGTCCTCTTCCCCACAATTAAATAGGATGAAAGCAGTTGAGTACATTAAGCATGCTTACCTCTATTTCTCTCATGCTGAAGACTTCCACACCACACTTTTTGCCACGTTCCACAAGATCCGCACCAAAAGATTCCATGATAATAATAGTGCTGAGTATTGGAGTTTCTCCCTTTTCCACACCAGTTAGCAGAAGTTTGGCCTTGTCAGGTTTGTCACAGAAAACCAATGACAAGTCAGCTGAGGAAAGAGAACTACATTATCCATATGACAAACTGAGTTTAGACTAGATCCATACATATTCAGAACATTGTAATGGAAGACTTTTCTGAAGGCTATGCCCTCAGCCAGCTCTGTCATCATACATTCAGTTGCTGAACCACTGGAAGTGCCCTACCTTTGTTCACAATGTAGGTAATTGCCTCAGCTCCCAGTGTATCATAGAGTGGCACCACCACCATGGAGTATGTATAGCATCCCTGTTCAATGATGACCCACTGCACAGAAAGAAAAGATGCAAGTAACTGTTTTGCTCCAAGAAAGATTCATATTTAAATTCTAACAAGGAAGATAATAGGACAGAGCTCATTTAGACAACCCTAACCCTAAGTAGTTAAAAAAGTAAGTGGTAGTTTGTATCATTTGTTTACTTTGAAGACCTACTAAATTTTTATCTGTGGAAGGAGGTAAGAAAAAACCCGAATAAAGAGCTGTGGGGAAAGGATCCAATCCAATAAAATTCAGCTCTATCCCCAAAAGCAATATTAAGTACTTTTGAAAAAAAACAAAACCCCAAAATAAACATTAACTGTCTCAGTAGTTTACCTATTAACAGAGAGACTGAGTAAGAGTACATTATTTTTTAT
Source organism: Acanthisitta chloris (assembly GCF_000695815.1). Classification (NCBI taxonomy): domain Eukaryota; kingdom Metazoa; phylum Chordata; class Aves; order Passeriformes; family Acanthisittidae; genus Acanthisitta; species Acanthisitta chloris. The sequence goes on along the minus strand of NW_008688594.1, from coordinate 20,145 downwards.
TGGGTTTGGGTTATTGAGTTAGCCAAAGACTTCAATATTCTATATTGCCATGAATCAGTGAAGGACTTGCTCATGTCTTGGCACAATTTGAATTTATATATGCCCAGTATTCTTGCCCCTACATTATCTGCCTCTCATTTGATGGTCAAACATGCAACATAAGCAGTTAAAGTAGAAGTCCTTTCGAAAGCCAACTCCTGAAATTCTCAGCTTTTCTCAAGACTAATCATTCTGTTTAAAAATGCAATTACACCCTTACAAGCTACCATAAGAAGGATTTGTCTGCTAACAAGTGCAGTACTCAAACACAATGGATATTGCAACCTTACTGTGTGTTATGTGAACTGATATAAGCCTGATTTCATCCAAAGTACCATCAAGGTAAGATGAGAGTGCTTGTGCTTTTGCTGACAGCAGCTATTGAGTAAAGGTTGCAAACAACTAGCTGCACCAAAACACACAATAGCATGCAACCCCTGAAGCAGGAGCCTCCGGACACATGAAGAGGCCAATGGAACTGGAACATTTCAGATTTTCCCATCAAAGAATGACCAAAAAAAATCTAGTACCTTTACAGTCAGTTCCTATTACAGGAACAAACCAGCATGCAACTTTAAAAGCTATCAGAACTTAAAATTCAACAAGGATTGCACTAACAAGGGTGTTTGTTTCCCTTCCCTAAACTTTGTCACACTTTCCAGTGTTTTTGCAGGACACTAGTCAGTTACCTCATCTCCATATGATGACAAGTTTAAACATTGCTCAGCTGGTTATTCCATATAACATCTAATGCATAGTCTATGTTAACAAAGTTGCCAAATCTCACTTTAACATACTGTTTATTAGGGGCCAGTTTCTCAAAGTATTCTATTGATTGAGACAGCCTTAAACACAGGGAATTTTTCTGACAGCATTTGCGCAACAGGAAAGTTGTGTAGCTCTAGTCCAAAAAGACTTCTTAAACCTAGTACAAGGCCAGCTAACAGGTAACCAGACTTCCATGCAGACATTAGACATACTGGTAAGTCTAAGCAAGCACATCTAGACCAGTCATTAAAGGGTCCACTGAATGGTTTTTCCTAAATAGCTTCCACCAATACATGTAACAAAGGGGCAGCTGTATTGCTGTTCAGGAGCCTGAAGTCCAGTAGTTAATTTATTGGGTAGGTGTCTACTACAACAGACTTCAGAAGCTGCACACAGTGATAAAAGCATCCTGTTGCAGCCTCCAACTCCTGAACATCATCCTCGGTATAACAACCAGTATCTTTATTTTCTGGGCTACCAAGACATTTTTCTTCCATTTTCCTTCTAAAATTAAGAGTAAATACAAATACCAAACCTTGACACTTGAGTTCTCTCCCAAAGCCTAAGCAAGCAATTAGTACTGAATATAGACAACAGTCTGAGACTCAGTTTGTTTTCTGACATGGTTCTGATATTCTATTAAGGGACACAGAAAACAGGACAGTGAAATAAATACACAATCCAAAACACAAGTTCCTCACTTGCAGAAAAGATGACTGTTTTCCAGTGACTCAAAGAGAAAGCAATACTTTTATTTATAATTCCAAGTTTGGGGTTTTTTTTCAGTGAATATTTAGGCAAGTAAGATGCTAGGATTTTCCCCATTAGGGGATTTCCCTAGGAGTTGTTTCCTGAACTGACAAATGTGAATCATTTCACAGAAAAAAAAAAAGGGAGGGGGGGAATTAGCTTCACATAATCTCCTGTCTGGATTAGTGATTTTGTTGGGGATGTCACAACACCCATCCAATAGTTTTCAGCAGGGAAAATCCCAGATTTAAAATTGCTGGTTTAAACAAGTCTTTTCAGCTCATTCCTGACTCAACTCAGAGCAGTACAACTCAAGCACATTTTTGTCTCTGTGATCTAAGAGCAAATCACACTTCCATGCCCTCCTTCATAAAATTCACTAATCCAGCAAAGACTTTGTGCCCAAAGGTCTACAGAGAAACAGTTCAAACTGGCATGACACAAACATCTGCCTCCCTTTTTTACGTCCAGTTCATCATGTTATATGCACAGGAGACTGAACTGTACAGTCTGTAACATGATGTCATTTAACAGCTTCTTAGTTCAATATATTCCAGCCTTTATTACAGGAATAAAATCTAGCTGTTAGAACCAGAATTCCAGTAGAAAAATCTAAGCACCAAACTACTGAAGCTTTTAAGGGTCTGGGAAATTGATTTTTTTTCTTTCATCTATACAAGACTATAGAGTTAGGGGTTTTCTTGTGGTGTAGGTTGGGAGAGGAGGAAGTCAGTCACTTGTCACACAGCTTCCATTTTAATGACAGCAGGGAAGGCTCAGCTGCAAACTGAAATCAGAAGAGACCAAGAGACTGACAGAACTTCTATATCCTGTCAGCACTGTAGATGGCCCTTGACAATGGCATCCAGCTGGGAGTGTTTAATCAAGAGGGACAGCATGTTTTTGACACAATATAAGAACCAGTTTCCTGTCTTAATACAGGCTGGGATTGAACTAGCTCAATGCAGCAAGTACTAGCTCAAGCTACTAAGCACATACACATAGGTTAGAGAAATTCAGTCCTATTAAACAGATTTAATAAACAAGTTGAGAGCATACTTACTGAATACTTCATAACATTTTTAGGAACAGCAGTCTAGAATCACTTCTGGGTTAAAATGAATAGGTACTACCTAATCAATCTGAATTATCCCCACACCTATCTTAGGTAATCATCTTTAAATAAGTCACCTTCAGCCTTTCTACTCCTTTTTATTAAACAGCAATTAATTTTCAATTTTTGCCTTCATCTGGAGTCGTCCCTCCCAGAATCTTTGTGCCCAGGGCCTCTGGCAGCAACAGCACTATCACCTTTAGCCATCTTCTATTTGTTCAAATATTTAATCAGTATTTTGTTGTGTTTTGAAGCATTTAAACACCTCCATGTGATTTCCAACCACCTTTCAATTACTTTGTACTCCAATGTCACTTTTTAAGAGAAATCAAATAGTGTTTGTATTCACTGAGTACCACGTTTACTTCCCATTAAACAAGCCTCCTCTATAAACTGGAAAGAGAAGATAATTAGTTAAGTTCTTCTGGATTCCCTGATTCTCTTCCTGTTCTCCAGCCTTCTCTTCTGCATTTAGCTCTGGGGGCAAAAAATATCCCAACAACCCACAACAATATATGACACTCAGTTGTGTCAATTATCAGTTTTGGTTCTTGGCTAATGATGCCATGCCTACAACTCGTGGGTCTACGATGCCCGCCTCTAGCCTCTTCCCAGCACCAAATTGGCTCTCAGCAGGGAAGCTCAGTACACTGCCAAGAGACACAAGTGGGCCATTTCAATAACAGCTAGACCAGAAATGCACACACTGTCAATTAAATTACCTCAGGTCTGTTTTGTGAGAAGATTCCTATATACTGAACATGAGATGGTTTGAAGCCTCGGTGGAGTAATGCAGAGCCCACACACTCAGCTCTATCTGCAACCTGGAGGGGCAAAACAAGGAGAGGAGAAAAAAATAAATTAAGAGCAAGTTCAAAACTGCAAACTCCCCTCAACATTATTTTACCATGTCTTACCAAAGACAGACCAGTAATTGGTATGAATGAGACAAACTTTCTAAGCTATTTTGAATGACCTCTGTGACTTTGACAACCTAAACATTGCAGTGCCATTACACTGCACTGATTGCAGCTCCTACACTTGCACTCAATATGCAGCAGCTCACATAGGCAGTAAAGGATGTTTTGTTTTATCTGTATTAAACCCAAGAAGTGACCCTGGAGTTCTGCTCAACCACAAGCACTAAATATGCTCTCCTTCTGCTTTGTTTGGTGCCTATGGGAACAGCATTTCTCCCTTCAAAAAGCAGGAGAACAAGGAGGCAAAACCCAGTTAGGTCTATAAACAAAGCTTGGGAAGGCAATTTTCTAAATTCTTTCCATATAGCACATGACTTGAATTCATGTCAGTCACATGACTCAAACAGCAAAACCTTAATTAGCAAGGTCACACAGAACAAGTTCCCAGTAAAAACACCTTGGGAAAAAGTGATTTCTGCTACATACAGGTGTTTAATGACCTTAACAGTATGCCACCGGCAAGGTTTATGCAAATTTGAAGACCAACTGATTAAATCAGGACCAACCTAAACACACAGAGCTGTCAATGGATATTTGCATAAAGATGGTTTCAAGGATCATGAAGCAGCATGGCCACTGGTTAGAAGCATATCTGTTAACACCCTATACAACCATCAGTCAGCACCATGGAGTCAAGTTCTCAAAAAGCTCAAGCAACACCTGTAGATCAGCCTTCTCCTATTGTAAAGTGAGCCTCGTGGAAGCAAGCACCTAAAGTAGCAGCAGTCTGAGCCTCTGAATACTACTTCAAAGCTGCAGCCCTTCAGAGACAGTGTCCAAGTTCTAAACAATGCAGCACTGAGATGCTAAAAACTGCCAAAACCCCAAAAGATCTGAAATAAAACTGTTGATAAACCAGGTATAGGAGATACTCTCCTTTTCTCTCCCTTGCACATACTTGAGTCTTGTTTCTTTAAGATACTGTAATAGGAGCCTTTCTGCAATATTCTGCTACTACTTTAAAACATCTATAAATAATTCAGATTTGTTATATCACATTACTGGATGTTGTATCAATGGTCTCAGCAAGCAACAGCAGGTCTAGCAAGAAGTTAGAGAGACTACTTACCTCTTTATAGGAGATCCACTCATATGGCTGGTTTGGTTTTCTAGAACCTAGACAGGGACCATTATCTAAAAAAAGATAATTCAAAGTTACTCAAAATTTAACTTCAGTTACTCTGTCTTGACACAACTCTGGGTGCTAAGCCTCTAGATTCCCTGCAGAGTTTTTTTCAGGGATGCAGGGAAAGAAACTGCGAAAGGACAGACAAGAAGGTTGATTTAGGTCAAGGAACACAGCACTGACTTTGTTCTCATAAAACTCTTCTTCACAAGAGGTCATATTTGCCTTCAAGAAAACTCACACCCAGTACATTTATCGTATTCCTAGGTATACATCCCCTATCCCCAACTGCATTTCAAAAGACCTCAGATTTTTAGTTCTTGACATATAAAAACACTATCTTTCATTTTAGACTTACTTGATACTTGTATGCCCCTTTGGAAAATATCATAAGCTGTCCTCACATCATCATAGTAGTAAACCAAGAGTTCATCACTGTTAAGAAGAGAGGACCTTCGAGCATGCTCACCACCCTAAGAAAATCAATTAGAAAGGTTAGACCCTTGTTGGCTGTAAATGAATGGGAATTCTTGAAGGAGTAAGAACACCTCATCCATTAAGTTTTGTTAAAAGCTTTGGCAGATTCTGCTTCAGAGAACTTGAGAGATATGCAAGGTTTCCTGGACATTCTTTCAAGAGTCAGACTGCTCCCTGCATTACCATAAACCTGTCAGGCAAATCTTATTCCTCAGCTACCTAAGATAGCATAGAACAAATGACAATAGTAAGGACTGTCAAAGGGCGTTTTGTCAGACAGTTTTTCTTAAGAAATGTTTTACTTTATTAGTGCAGTATATAGCATAATTAATTTCATCAAGCTTTCTAAATCACTCCAGCCTCAGAGCTCTTCAGACAAATTATTAATGTTGCAATTCTGATCTACTTCTCTAATTAAGATTACAGAACACAATCACACTTCAATCTGAGGTTTCAAAACCTAAGTGATTTTAAGGGTGGTCACTAACACCCTAAACGAGCATTCTCATGAATAAAATACTCTGTTCCAGGTGAAAATAGAGTCCTTTAATCCAATTTAAATTCCATCTTACAAAATGGGTTTCCTCCTAATCTAAAGGTAGTCAAGACAATACCACTTTGAGAATTAAAGTCAGCATTTTGCAGGGGATGAGCATTTACATAGGCTACAATTGGAAGTCAACACAAGAATGTAGTTCAGTTTTAATACTGCCTTTTTTAGAATGACTGATTATCTCATTAATTAACAATCCAGTTTCACAAATTCCAGTTATGCAATTACTATTGGGCCATGGTTATAAGTTCTGCTATGATGACAGACACCTACAAGCAAGTTCTTATCAGGAAGAGCCTACCTGGTTAAATAGAGGGCCTGGGGTAAACACAGCATAAGATTTTCTCTCCATCAGTGGTTGTAGTCAATTCCTGGCTCTTTCACAACATCAAATCCTGGACTAACTAAATTTGTGCCTGAATTGTCTAACATACACACATCAAAAACCTATTTGTATGTAGTCACAGGCTCCTCTTGGCCATTGGTTTCTTGCCCTGTTTTCAAAGTATGCTGGAAGACCAGACAGCATCTGTTCATGTATAAACTACATAAACACAGGTTTATCTGCAGAAGATGTCATACTGCCCATGTCCAAAGAAATGAGCTAGCACATTAAAGACACAGAGAATAAAAATATTTTTACACTAAAACAAGTCTAACTTGTTCTAGCAAAGCACTATGTGCAATGCAGTGCTTGCCACTCCTTTGGCAGGGAGCAGATACAAACACTGCGAACATGACCCAGAACAAGTTAATGAGTATCTTTAGCTCTAAAAATTTGTAACACTAGAAATTCAAGAGTACACTTGCGCTCTCAGACCAGAATCTACTCTACAGGAAATTAAACAGATTACTAGTACATGTCTCTGCCTGGAATGAAAAGCAAGACTGCTTGCTTTATTGTACTGATTTTTCAGATCTTGGATAACCAAAATCAGCTTCCAGATTTTCCCCATTTGCTACCTCTGGAGCTAACCTGAGCAAGATCACAAAATGTAGTTTGATACCAGTCATAGGTAACATCAGCAAGTGCAATGTACCCCATGTACCATGTTTGTTGTGCTGCAATTCCTGCATCAGGTAAAATATAATATCCTAAGCCATTCTTCAGCAACAGTCAAGAAGTATTTTTTTCTCCTCATGTGAGCTACTACTGTTTTATGTGCCGTATTACACAGCACCACAAAAGCAGTTTTTGCAAGGTCTGAGGCACTAATCAGATCTAAGGGTAAGACTTACCAGACAGACAGCATACTGCTTAGATACAGGACTGACAGCGCTGTCCTTTTGCAAAAAAGGAGAAACTAACAGACTGCTATTGAAAAGATGCCATCAGTTCTTAGGAGTTTCCAGTTAAAGGGAAGCATAACCAGCTTGCAGTTTTGCTTACTATACTTTTTCCCCACAGTAAAGTGTAATTGACTGGATCTTCAACAGCACTACAGTAAGAGTTTTGCCGAAAAAACCACTCAGCTCCTTGCGTGAGGACCATCAGGAGTTCAGGGAAATACTCCTGGATATGCTGAAGACCAAACTGGGAGCATTAGGCAAGGTCTAAATTAACCCATCTACTAGGCAACAGAATTGATCTACATTTTGCTCGAGAGCAGCAAGAACTACTATTTTAAGAGTTTGTCCAAAGGGTCCTTATCCAGAATATTTGTGCAGTATCAGGGAAAGTGCTGCTTGCAGCAAACTTGTCTAAAATTCAATGGTCATTACAACCAAACATCTGACTCTCAGGACTGGAATATTTGGCTCACTTCACACAAGTTATGTGAATGGGATCTAGCAGATCTGTCCAGTAAACAGATACATACTCAAAGGGGCTCTCAGTTTCAAAGTGTTCTTAAGGGGACAGTCAATAAAATCTGATTAATGTGAGAACAGGTTCTAGTTACTTGTGTAAAGCAGCCCTTGTAGCAGCTCAAGGAACTGCAGGAAATTAACCCATTACACAGCAAGTGCTGGACATTAAGTAAAGTTTTGGCACTGGTTCAGAACAGCAGCAGCTGAAGGAAACAGATTTCTTCCACAACAGAGGCATATGTTACTCTACCAGTGCCTATTCAGGTCACATAAGATAGCTGCTTTTGTTCAAGCCCTGGGTTTGCTCCTTGTTGACACAGGCTGCTCAGGGTTAGCAGCAATGTCACAACAGACTGTTGGCTGCACCATGCCTCAGAGGCAAGAGGCTGAATTTCCTTTTACCTGTGAGGGAAAGTACACTAGCAAGTGGTGCTTAGGTTGCCAACATGCATATTGTGAGCAGTAAGTCTAACCCAGAGTTGTCAAATCAGCCATGGAATTTTAAGCATGCTAACCCCTAGGTAAACATGCAACACCTAAAACTCATCATTTCACAGGGACACAAGCACATGTCTAATCAAGTGATTCTCAAAAGATGAGGCATGTTAGGATTCCAGTAATGTATCAGAAGAATCTAAGAAGGTTTAAAAGTTTTCATGAGTTGAATACCTATCTCATATTTGAATGTCTTTTCTTAAGGGAACAAAAAAAGCCAGTCATAAATCCAAGCTCTTACTACTAGAGAATACTGACATCCTAATATACATTTCTATCCCATACTTAGCAGAACTTGAGACAAATAGAAGTTTTAAAGCAGGATATACTTGACAGCTATACACCGACACTCAAAATCAATAACCAAAGTTGTTCAGCTATCAGTCACCAATGGAAAGAACAAGCAATCTACTAGCAGATAGATACACATGTGGACACCCCATCCCTGGAAGTGTTTAAGGCCAAGCTGGATGAGGGTCTGAGCAACCTGGTCTAGTGGAAAGTGTCCCTGCCACCTCAGTAACCCTTTGTACCCATATTCAACTAACTGTGCAACCTTTATGGTCATCCAGTGATGGTTAAAATAGGTTATTACCAAATCAAAGCTTTCCAGAGATGGCAAGTGTCCTAAAACAGCAATAAAGAGGATCTTTTTCCTCTCATATGAAGTTATGAAGATTTATTACCAGAACATGCAGAAATCCTACTTAAGTCAATGACTTAATTTAATTCATTAGAGGCCAAGGAAATAAATCACAAAAAAGAAGCTTATTTCTAGTTCAAAATTGTTATTGTTACTGAACAGGTAGATTAGATATTTAAAAAAGAGACATTGCCTTCTGGCATGGTTTTTTTGGAGCACATTGCTTACTCTTCAGACCTTTTAATATGGTATTGCTTAGCCAGAAAAAAGATGTTGAGACAATTTAAGAGCAGTATTTGATTTTTATTCCCATGGAGTGACAACCCATCTTAACACATGCATAAGAAAATGGAGCATGTGAAGTGAAATTCTAAGCAAAATGGTAATGAGAAACAATCCCAAGCACTGTATTAGTCTTGTTACTGTAATAAAAGTACCAATAGACACATGAAACTTGCTTCACAACATACATTCTCATTTGATTACAGTTTGGTACAGTTTGCAACATTATTAATAGTTCAGATACGGCCCTTAATGTAAACAAGATTGGATATATCTTGCTCATTTCAACATGTTCTCTAAGTATGAGCTCTTTTATCACCAAGACATGCTAACACTCTCAGCTGTTTCTGTTTCAACATCTCCTAGTATTCAGTCTTCCTATTAAAATGTATTCTCTAAAGAGGCAATGAAGAACAATCCTGTTATACCTAGCTTGCTCTGATCAGAGACCCAATGTTAATTAGTATAATACAGATCAATGATGCATTAAGTAGCTTAGTGAAGTCTCATACCACCAAGCAATGATTTTAATCTCAGACTCCAGCAGTGACAAGCAATTTAGCTTGAAGAAGCAAAAAGCAGTGAACTGAGACTGCTGTCAAGAGTCTCAAGCGCATAAGCATTTGTGACTGGGTTTATGGACAGTTAAGAGTCACTTTCACCATCTTATTATGCAGTGCCCCTCAGAAATCTGCTGAAGTCTATACTGACTAGTGGGGCCCTCCACAGCTGGAAAGGTTTCACTGCTAGTTTATTCCAGCCACCAAGGTGTGCTGCTTTACAAGACTAATTTTTCTACCCACTAAGTGGCTGCTATCAGGATTGGAAAAGCTCACCAAGAGAAGATCTAATCTCTAGATCCTTACTCTACACATTGGTTTCAAAGAAGTATTTTTGGCAATTATCACACTGCCAGAGCATACTTTTGTTTCCCCTTTGTGTACTTCTGGTAGCAGACCCTTACTTGCTATATTAACATGACAAGTCATTAAGCTTACTGTATGCCATACTGAGAAAATTTAGAAATAAGTGGCACTTACTAAACTTCTGGACGGAAGGGCCAACTACTGTGTCATTCTTCAGTCTCAGCATCATGAAACATTGAAACAAATGCCCAATTTGAGGCTGACAGAAGTTTGCTTTGCTAAAGCTCCTGAACTTGACCTCCTGTAAATTTCAAACTGCTCTGCCACATTAGTTTACATCAATTTGTAGTCACATCTAGTCTTAAGCAAAAGTCATGTTAATTGCACTTTAGACAGGACAACTAGATGCAGTCTATCAGTGCAGAAGATTGTGCTCTAAAGGGAAACTTAAATTGCAAGTATACATACTAAAAAACCCACAAACTATAGTGGTAGTTTGACTATGAGCAATGTAAGCAGCTGTCAGCTTTGCAATCCTACATTTTATAATTATCTCCCCCAAAGATCAAGACCTCTCAAAACTGTCTCCTTTTAAAAGGGAAGAGGCACCTTGTCTACCCTGGAGAAACACAAACTCTTGAAAGAACGAAACAAGTAGTAAAATCTTGACTCTGTGGTGAACAGGGGAAACAATATAACCACTACTCAAGAAACACCAACATTGTATTCAGTCCATATTTGCTTATAAAACAACAGTTTCTCAGTCAGACTGCTTCCATATTTGACTTTACTTTTTAAAAAGCCACCATGTAACAGTAACTGTCTGCCTCTAAAAAACATAAGACAAAAGCTAAACTAGCATATCCAGAGTTTAGCAGGTGGTGGTTTAATTTCAACTTACTCTATGGCTGGGATCCCTTGGCGGACTAATATTTCTTTCCACAGATATCTGAGGACAATTAGTACCCTCTTCATGCTTGTAACCCGATATAAAGCCTCATGTGTCAGCTATTATACACTAAAAATAACAGAAAAGTACTAGCTTAATCAGTATATGCCAGCATGACCCCAAGACCTAATTTAATAGTCCATCACCTAAACACATGGCCAGGAATTGAAAACTACACTGTGCCAATTCTAACATGAACAAGTTACCTGCCACCAGTCAGATCAGAAGCTCTGCTGCCTCAGCACCAGCTGGTTATACTGGTTTTCAAATTCAAAAAGCGAAGAAAATTAGTTCAGGCCATATTTCAGAAAAAAGACAAAACATGCCATGAAATGTACTCCCCACACACTACAAGTTTAGAAATAATTATGCAAATCAAGTGTTTTGCTCAATGCTGCACTTAGGCTTCAGACTTCAGTGAACTACAGCATGCATCAAGTGACACTTACCTCTACTTCCACAGACTGCATTGCTAAATCACATGGTGGTTTTAGTGCTTTTGGTCTTGTTGCATACCAGTAGGTTGTGAGAGCTGCGAAGGCACCGAAGCCCATCAGCGTATTTGTTGGAAGGGTGCGCACATACTGTCTGACATCCCCAAGTTCTGGGATTCGTAGGTGTCTGAACAACTCATGTGCTTGCATTGCAGTTCAGTGCAGTTGTTCCAATGCTGGAATCTGTTGGTATGAAAAAGTTACAGTTACACAAGTAAAATCTGAAATCCCTTTTTGATTCACTGTTGTTGTAAGAGAGCAATGTACACTTTGTCCTACCAGCTTCCCCACTATCAAAATAACTTGATCTGGCATTAGGCAGGCAATAATCATTAGACTTGTGCTGCAATTAAGCAAGCAGGCAATTATTGGTTCATACTCTAGAATAATAGGTGGGGCTGAGAAGAGTGAAATTCTTCAGGGTTTTAAAATGTTGCTTTTAACAGAGACCACATTAAAAGAAACCAAAAAAAAAAAGGAAAACGCAAAGGTTTTGTTAAAGGAGAGCAGTTCACAAACATAAAACAGTTATTTGTACAGTAGCTGTACTATAAGATAGTTTAAACAGTAAAGCATCAAACAGGGGAGTCTGGGAGACAAAGGGCAGAGACATGTTATCTTGCCTGCATATAACAGAGAGCATCGTAATCCTATAGTAGTACAGCAGGAGCAGGATTTTTCTTCCCTTAAATCCAGTAAAATAAACTCTCCTACCCTCCCTTCAGTCACGCACAGAAAGGTCAGTACAGCAAGCTGCCTTCAAAGCCAATATCCTCCCATAGCTCCTCTATGCAAGCAAGTTTCCTATTTCTCCCAGCACCATGCCAGCAATTTATCTCTGGTCATGAGGCAGACTAAAGCAGCGCCTGAGGAGGCCCAAGGCAGCAGCACACAGCAATATAATCAAGCACAGGAAGCACATTTGATTTGTCACGTTCGCACAGAAGGAAGAGCTGAAAGAGACTGCTCCCCGCCACCACTCACTGACATGGATATTCCACAGCAATAACCAGCTGTGGAAAAAGGGGATTGCAGTCAGCTCAGCTGGTGCTCTCCTCTACAGCCAAGGTCTCCTGGGATGTTTGTCACATGCCAAACCCACCAGCTCCTGCCCACTAGGTGAGAGGTAAGGCAGGCAGAGGCAGCAGGCCTGCTCTGGGCCAATGGCAACCTGCAGCTGGTCACCCCACTGCCGGCTGAAGGGCACACACCAGCCGCTGGCTGCGGTGCCCACAGGCACCTGCCACCCGGGGCAGTGGCCACTGACGGGAAGCAACGCTTTCCTGCTTGCTTGAAGAGCAAAGCCATGGGTTTGCTCAGTTAATTAGGTCCCAGCCAATTCTTATGGACAATTAAACAAAAGGTCCTAAAAAAAGTCAAAATACATGTTTAGACAGCTAGAACATACTGTGTCACAATGCCCCCCCACAGGATGGCGGCATAGGAGACACTGAAATCCAAACAGGCAGAATTACATGTTCATTAGTTTTAAAACCAACCATACTAGGTTAAGATTTCATATTTCTACAGGAAGACCTCTAGCTTACACTCTGACCTTGAAACCTTTACTGCTGCAATCTGTTATTCAACTAGGCAACAGAAGAATGGTCTAGTTCACAAAAAGTCTACCCGATATTTGGACGAGGATTTGCAAGAGACAGCAGAAAAGCCATAAAATTAGTCCAAAGGGCTCATGGTTTCACAATGTTAACAGGAGAGGCTGAAGTAAGGTCATGGATGGGGACAGTGTCAGGATGGAGTCAAGTTCCATCTCTGGAACACTCCTGGACCCATGGAGTGCTCACCAGCCTGCAGGCACTGCCCTCACTCCCCCCCACCTTTTATTTCCTGGAAAAGCCTTAGGGCACGAGGCTGCAACCCGTAGACGTGCAATGCAGGGCCACTACAGAGAGGCCTTTTGGCTACCTGCACTGTGATATACAGCAGGCTATGCTCAAAATCCACAACACATCAGGCTGTAGTGATGGAAGGTAGAGAAGAACTGAATAGATTAACAAGCTCTTCATCCTCCCTTGACATTAAAATTGTTTTTTTTTTTAAAAAAAACAAAAACAAACCAGTTACTGACTTAATAGTTAGAATACCATGCTGTTGCTTTTTATGCATCAAACCATGCTCATCAGCATTGCAGGCATGGAAACTGCTTAAGTCTTAATATATACATAGATATATATATATATACAGATGAACAGTAAGAATTTTTAAAAATTAAAAAAATCACACTAACAAAGAAGTCTCAACTTACAAGTTCATTTTGCATGTATCAGACACCAGGGGGCTATGATGTGTGTGAGGGCTAAAAGTAAGCTTAGCTGTCTTCAAGCTCCAGAATGAGCACCTTTGACTTTTAAAATTGCTTTACTGACGGCATTAGTCATGAAGTGTCCTGCACACACACACACTATGATTCAGGAATGCAGTGTAATTCAGATTACTCTTTCAAAAGGCTGTGATGCCATTACAGCTAACAAGAACTAAAATAAACATCACCATTTCATTCACACAAGAATCCCACTGTAGTCAAGGAGGTGCTATGATTTCAGCCTAGGCGAAGGGAAGAGATGCACACCACCACTTTTCCTTAACCAGTTGTTTGTAGACCAGTCTGTAACATAAAACCTTTCTTGAGCAGTTATACCACAAGTTATCATGTACATAGTGATACTTTTTACTGCTTATATTGAGGGATGATATTCTTATTACACCTTCTGCCTCATCAGCACAAAAAACAAAGTGAGGACAGAGTTTTCAGCAAGACTAGCTTTAATACTACTATCTGTCAAGTCCTACCAGCTCTTGCTTTCTGCATTTAAGGTAGAAGCAGATACAACAGAGGGCATAAATTGCCATTCTTAACATATGCATTCAAATATGCCCCATCGAGAAAGGAAACTTCAATGCCTCCCAGCCCTCTTTGAGCCATCTCAGTATTTACTTGGTTCATGTTCCAACTATATCAGGAATCCAGTGGTTTTACCATGAACAAGGAGAGTGGTTTAGAGCCTTCAGACTGATACACAAAGATCTTCACAGTGGAGCTCAGATCTGGCTTTCAGTCCTTTTCCTCAAGGAAAGACCCAGCTAAGTTTGTTCACTCAAGACAAGCAAGAAAAGCCATGCTTCACAAACTCCAGTCCTGCAATTGTTCCCTGTGGTCCAGATCCTGTCTGGTGAGAAGCAGACTCAAACTCAGCCCCAGTGTGAGAGGACATAGCAAATGATTGGAAGCAACAGCTGGAGACCCAAAGGAAGAAGATACCAAATTAATAGGACCAGTCTGTGATACACAGGTTACTACAAGCGGAGAGAGAAAAAAACCAAACTGGGCAGAACTGATAACATTGAGGTGAAAAGCACTTTTTTCCCCCAACGCAACCAGCAGACAGATATGGGAAAGTGGTTTTGATAGCAAGGCAAAACTGCTTCAGAGGTAACTACCTGCCCTGGCCACCTCCACAGAAACAGCAGTTCCCAAAATCTAGCCCAAGAAGATATCCCTCTGAACCCACCATATCAACTCAGTGAAGGAGTTCTGTAAGGCTCAGACAAAGGCAGCTCTCTGCTCACGCATGCACACCCTGCAGCACCCAAGACTCATTCTTTACAGCAGAGCCAGTATCTCAAGGCAACGACCCAAGTTGGCAGGACTCTGCCGTTCTTTGCTGCTCCTACTCTCGGCGTACAATGGTCTATTTACAGTGGGCAGCAGCCTGCCTATTGTCTATCCATAGCCAGACATCGTTCGAGTGCAACAGAAGAGAACAGGAGAGCAGCCGTCAGCTTCTGTATTGCAAAGAAAACAACCCTAAGAACCAATGGCCTCGCTTCCTCTCCATCCGAATATTTACACAAATAGCACACCAGCACTGCAGCTGCCTGACAAAGGCGGGTCCACCACATGGTGTAGAAGAAGCTGTGTTATTTCTACAGCCTCTTGCAGGCAGGAGAAAGCTACAAGACAAGTTGCCTATCGCTTATCATGAGCAACATGGCACTAAAATGTTTTCACTACAATATGCTGGAACAGGGAACCAGCCACCCATATACCTTTCAGTTATCCTGACAGCTACCTGCCATTGCAGTTTGTAGTTCTTACTCTTAGAGGTTACACTGCACAGTTCACACACATCTGTTTTACTTAAGTCTTTCTCCACTGAACCTGTGAAAGAGCAAGTGCAGAATCATGTTCTAGTTCCCTTATTGCTTACAAAAAGGGTGCAACAAATAGCTTTGGCTATTAACCAGAGAAATCCTTTTGTCCGAATAGAATACGTAATCCTAATCTCAGAGTGCATTTACAATCAGCTTACATCTGAGTCAGTCCAACCTGTCCTAGATACATGCTCTCACAACCCTCTCCGTGCTGGCCAGGCAATTACCTGATTGTGCAGTCACTAGGGAGGTGATCTGACAAATACCATTTTCCTGGGTTAGTTGTGATGCTAGTCCTCAACTAGATCAACTCTTGTCTTGATGACCTGATAGCCATTAGCTCCCAGAAGGAAACATGACACAGCTGGAGAAAGGAATGGACTTGAAATACTACATATTAAGCACGCACCTCCAAACACTGAATGCAAGTCTTTCCAGGAGCTTCTGCCCCTGCCCTGCAGTCAAAGCAGTAACTTGATTGAGGTAGTGCAAAGACCTGTGATGCAGTCAAACTGTAACCAGCAAGCAAACTACAACCACCTTCAAGATACTGAAGCTCCTTTGCTGTGAGAGACCTGAAGGAGAACCCATTTAAGCCTCCTATAACACAAATAGATGCCTCCTGCGGTGTAGCCTGTCATGTCATACATGACAGCACAGTCTCTCCTCAGCCACAGAACTTTCCTGAACAAAGCAAGTACTTTTGAACTGTGTAATCCACTACTCTGACCCCCCCCAACTAAAAAGAAAGAAAATCTCATCTTGCCCAGAATCACCTAGCTCACCCAGTCAAGCATCAGAGCTATAAACCCTCCTTTTTCAAAACAGTAGCTGACAGATTTACTTTCCTGCAAGAGTAAAGAGGGAGGAACTAAAAAGCTGTTAGTAAGGAACCCATCCCATGCACAGAGAGGAACCATCAGGTTCTTAATATTTGCTCCCCACATCCAACTCCTCTTCAGCACCCCCCAGTTTGGCTCTAAGCAACCATAGGGCATCATGCAACAGGGTTCAGGTTGCTTCTGCTGGTTGTGTTTCTGTTCTTGCATTTGGCACAAGGCAGAACAGAAGGGGAACAGCCTACAAGCTGGATTCAGACCTATCAGTTGGGCCACAGTAATTTACTTCATAAGCTGCAACTGAAGTTAAGACTCCTGATGCAACCTTTGAGGAGCACCACATCTGATACTGATGTGTCAAGGCTCTGTTCACATCTACAAAGAAAGCCACAAGCCCTGTCCTCAGACATTTGGCTGCAATCCTCTTGCAATCAAGTAGAGCAACACCTGGATTCTTGCCTCTTAATGATGTCCAACAAGTAATCTGAGCACACACTAGTGAGGTCACTAGAGTTTATTCAAGTTCAGGAGCTGAACCACATGACAAGAACCTGCTCAATGCCTTTTGTGCAATTACAGTCCTTCAGCAGCACTTGGTAACTCTGTATTAAGGAAAACTAACACTTGCTGCTAAAACCTTTCAGATAATGATCGATTTAAGTTACCTTTAATCCATGCCTGTACACACATATGCCACTAAGCAGTCTTACCAGTTTCTCATCTTCACGGACTAGAGAAGATGCTTACAAATACCTATTTTGCAGCCAAAATTGCTATCTATTAGAACTGCATCCCTACAACTCCAATTTCCAAGTACATCATGGCAATATTCTGCTAATCTAGCATCAATCCAAATACAGTTTAGATGAAAATCACCCTACAGAAGCAAATTGCTACAAGCCAGCAGCTTTCTTGTGGTATGATCTACTCAAGGTGTTATGTCAACTTATCCATTCTACTCTTCACAAGAAAAGGCTACTCTTCAGCAAGCTCTGTATGTAATATCAAATTAACATGTTTCAAGTGCTCACCTGAGACTCTGCAAGAATAAGTTTCTTACTCATACTTCTGACACCTGAAGTCTTGCAGAAGGCAACCTGGGTCAGGCACACTAAGCACCATGGCATCACACTAGAAAGCGCTTACATTCAGGAGGTTGTTTCAAAAACTGTAACCCTTAACACTACAAGACTGGACAGATCAGTATGGACTTTGAGAAGAAATTGGTTCAATGAGTGACCTCCCAACATCAGCAGCACAAGAAAGAGTATGACAAACCAAGCAACCTTTTGACCTTAGGTATTAAGGTATGCCACCATTTCTTCTGAGTCAATGATAGTTTATTTCTAGCTTGCCTAGGAAACTAATTCTTCCTTACCAGGCTATTATTGCAGTCCAATTGCAGGGGCCCAGTTTTGAAAACATGGCACATGCAGTGTCAAACCAAAAAGCTCAAGAGTATTGTGTTTAAAAACAGTGATTCATACAAAAAGCCAGAAGTTCTGTTCTGGACACAGGGCATCACACACTTCTGCTGTGACCCTTTAATGGCCCAACTACAAAAGCAGAAAAAGTTTTTCCTCTATATCTCTACAAAACCATGCAAGCTGTTTTCAGACAATTTGGACAAACCACCAGTACTACTAAGATTCAAACCCTAACCAAAAAGTAGTATTTTACTATCATAGACTCATAGAAAGGTTTGGGTTGGAAAGGACCTTAAAGATTATCTATTTCAAAAATCCTTGCCATGAGCAAGGAGTCATATTTTACCCTCTGTAGATGAATAACTCTCAACACAAAAAGCAGCAGGAGAGAGCCTTGTGTTATCAAGTGTCCTTGTTTCAGGAGTCCAGTGGACCTGCAGAAATGCAAGCCCCCCATCTGCAGCCAGGGTTCAGCCTACTGCCTGTAAAGGTCAATGCTGCACAACAGAGCTTCCGTGAGCCACACAACATTGTAAACTCCCACACAAAACCATTCACCAATCAACAAACCACCACCCCTCTTACTTGTGAGGTTTTCTGGGGAGTTACCATCGGTTATATTTACCATAGTAAAATATTTAACATACCTGAACTTGAAATTCAGCACAGCAGGGAAGTAGGATATGGCAGGCAGTCTATTCATACGGCTGCCAGAAGCCAAATTTATCAAGCAATATATCCTTCGGGCCAGAATATCTCTCTCCTTCTCTGCTGCACATTGAAAAAATGTTCATGCCATTAGTCTTCTTGAGTCTACCCAAATCAATCACCCATAATACCAAGATTTAGAAAAACAAAACAAAACCCCCTACCACTACTACCTTCTGTTGCTCATACTAGTCAGGGTGTTGTTTTCTTGGAGGGGAAAGAGAGAGAAGGAACTGTTTACTCTTTGCCACTGGAGAGCAACACACACAGGACAGGAAAGGTATAACTCACCTCAGTTTCCTTCAAAAAAACCCATGCAGTACTCACTTCTAGTGAAGCAGTACACTAGGAGAACCAGCTACACACTTTACTCTAGAAAGAGGAGAATCACCTAGCCAGATAACTATTCCAAAGCTCTTTCCTTCCATTTTAAACTGCTGGTTTTGTTTTTCGGCCGATACCAAGCTTGTACATGCCCTCGAAGCAAAAGGCTACTTTCTCAAGAACAGTTGCAAGTTCTCAAGCACTTCCAACCTCTTGTAGCCGTAAAACATTTACCTAATTTAGAAGCTGCCTTTGTAAATTCACTGTAATCACGCAGTCCTCAGGCTAGGCTAAGGCCATTTGCTCAAGACCTTGAATTCAGTACGCTACATGCAACAGCTACTTGTAATGACAGCCTTTGGATTTTTCACATCAGCCATCCTTCAAACATTTCCACATCCTAATACAAGCAATCCACATGTCCTTACACTTTAAAAAGTCAGGCAGTAACAGAAAGAAGCCATGAGGAATTTCGTGTATCAGTCTTTGCATTATTAACACTGCTATTATTGCAAGAGGAAAAGAATTATATTTTTAGTAAAATCAGTGCCTTCTTACACTCAATTTCTTGATCCAATGAATCTGATCAAAATCCTTGAGCTGAGAAATTTCAGCTTGTGAGTTTGAGAAAGGCTTCCAAAGCAGAAAGGCGAATGTAAATGCTCCTGAGCAGGCTCAGGAGACTGCATAATTCCCTGTAAACCAACGTGGATGAAAAAGGAAATCCGTTAACACCACACGGGATAGCTCTGTGGTCCAGATACAGATA
>NW_008688594.1:0-506 GCF_000695815.1 Acanthisitta chloris | reverse complement strand
TCCTATCACAGGACCCGACCGTCATATCTCAGATGCTAACTCGAGTGAGGCATATGTTTAGATGGATTACTTAGTCCGAGAGGGTGTCCGTAATACCCCAGACAGCTCACAGATATGCCCTTTAGAAATTTAGAAGGCTCCAAGTGTTGCAATTCCTGTTCAACAGGAACAAGAAATGTATGCATCCTAGAACAAAAGCATCGTGTAACCAGGCTAAATCCCTGCGCTGTAGCACCGCGAGCCCTACCTAACAGCGGAGGAGGCCTGCAAAGTCAAAGGCACTCAACCTTCCATTTTAGGCCAGTTTGCCTCACGCTACATTTCCATACGTTCTCGCAACTGCTTTAAAAAAAAAGCAAACCCGCAAGCAAAAACATACTAAAGAAAGCTGGTTCAAGTCCACGCTGCGTTCGCGCCCGAAATAACAGCGCAGTCGAAGGCAATGTCCTGCGCCAGTCCAGGGCGGCGGGCAGCCCGCACCGCTACCTGCTGCTCGGCCCGGGCCG
>NW_008688593.1:0-439 GCF_000695815.1 Acanthisitta chloris | reverse complement strand
TTCAGCTTTCACTTCTCTAAGCCAAGCAAGCCAAGTGACTTCAGCTGCTTCTCCTAAGTCTTGCCCTCAAGGCCTTTCACCATCTTGGTCACCCTCCTCTGGACACACTCTAATGGTTTAGTATCTTTATATTGAAGTGCCCGAGGTAAGGTCTTCCTTCTTAACCTTTTGGAAAACTGGGATAAGATTTGCCAGCTTCCAGTTGACTGGAAACTCTCCAGAATCTCAAGACTGTTGAAAAATAATGGAAGGAAGTCCCACAATAGCACCAGCTATCCCATTCAGTACCCTGGGATGATGAGCAGAAACACACAGGATGAATTTCTGAGGACATAGCATGTATCTAAATGTTACAGCATTCCTTCGAGTAAATTATCTGGAGAACCTTTGCCGCAACAATCAATCTCATAGTTGGCCTCACATGACAAAATATTGTGTG
>NW_008688592.1:36802-59085 GCF_000695815.1 Acanthisitta chloris | reverse complement strand
GACGGGGGCACAGATACCCCGCGGGCTGGAAGAGAGGGAATGCAGCGGCCTCTTTCTCTCCAGGGCTATCATCTCAACTGCAGGCTGCTCTAGAAGAGAGGTGCTCTTGGAGGCTTTAATAGCTTCTGTGGAGAAAAGAGTAAACAAAAAAATAAATCAACTGACCAATGCAGCTCATGAGCTGTATCTTCGGTGGTAAAGTCCCTCCAAGTTAGGCTTTTGAGACCTAGCACTAATATTAACAGTAAGTCAATGAAGGAGTATTTTACTAGTCAATTTGCATTTTTTTTTACAGCATAGTTTTGCCCTGTAAGGTATTGGCATACCTAAAATGGGGCTAAAACAACAAGTTTATTTCATGTTTACATTACTTCTGTTTCAATGCTATAATGAAAATATTGTAAGGGGAAACCACCAATCTCTTCCACAGCCCTGGATGGGGATGGGGCTGTGGCTGGCGCTCCCGCCGTCCCACGCCGCGCGCGGGGGCTCGTTCATGGAGCCACAGGTACACGTATGTGAAACTCCTGTCACACAAGTCAGAGTGGTACATTGGGATGAGACACGAGAAAAGAGATTACCTGAAGTGTAATCCTTCCATTCAGAGCTAAAGGCATAAGAGAGAGGAAGCAATACTGATTTTTCAGTACACAGGAAAAAAAGCCCCAATCCCCTAAGCCTGTGCTTTAGCACTTGACAGCTGCCGGGAGTATAAAAGCATCATCATGCAATTTCTGTTCTGGTGAAAGAATTACTGCAGCAGTGTGTGACATGCAGCAAGTGGGACACGTTCCTCGGTTTATAGCAGCACATAATCATATTATGCAACATCCACTTACACTGCTGAAATGCTTTGCATAGGAAAAGGCCTAGAAAACCAATGGCACAGGAAGCAGCAGTGGGAAGCTGGTTATATATAAACCTTCACTTCTCCGTTGCAGTAAGCGAGATCATACTGGGTTTATTTAAAGAAATACAATGCAGTTAAGCTACAGAAACTGCTGAACTCACACTGCCTACCAGAAAGATGCATATATGACATAAATACAGTGGGATTTTTTTATCTTGTAGCCCATTAAAGTTATAAATGTTTGCTATGGTATAGATGATTAGCTCAGGTCTAGAAATAAGCTGCAGTGCCTTTGCACCATCCGTGACAGTTATGAGTAACACAAAAGCTTGATTATGTTAAGTCAGGCTGCAGTAGTCACCATTAAGAGCTACACACAAGGAAACATGATCCTGCCTGATGATGGTACTGCCTGTACATAAAACAGCTAGGTTTGCTGTCGTGCAGATGCAGAACGGTCAGTGCCAAGTCTCCTCCCTCTGATGGAAAAATTGTTGTTTAAATCAGCATGCATATTGTTTCCTTGCCAAAATCCTGCACACACAAGTAAGGAACATTAAATTTCAAATCCAAACCTTGTGTAAAGGGTTGGGTTAAGTTTTATCACCTGAGGTTAAGCAGAAGCGAGTTACAAAAGCTTATTAAGAAACCACTAACCTAATTTTCTTTCTGGAAAGTAAGGTATACTGCCCTGAGGTTTCTTTGGGAAATGCTTGCTAATATTAGTCTCAGTCCATAATTTCTAGAATACTGAACTAGACAAAATGGCACCCAAAGGAAGGACATTTTCTTCAGTAGCTTGGTGAAAAGTGTACTCAGTGACTTTAAAGTAAAAGCATGCCTCCCCCATCCCCATCCCATTACATACCCTCCCCTAGCTTACCTAAATTCCAACCTCATGCTGCACACTGATTCAGTGACACTAAATGCCCCAATATGTCCCATTTCAGTATTAAAGCTAACAAATGCTAACTTCTGTTGCCCATTACTATTTCAGGATAAACTTTTCCCCTATTGCAAGGATTGATGAAGCTTGTCTCCAAACATACAGCCTTGTAGGTGCTTACCAAGCCATCATGTTCTCTCAGTGTTCACTGAAAGAAGCCCTGCACATAATCATTCTGAGTTCCACAATTACAGTTTTACTGAGGTGAATGCAGAAGTGACATGGGAAGGATGGCCTGAGCATGCCTTGTGACTCAAGTATGTATTCCTGCCACATTAGTCTTCCACTACAATACAAGTAAATAAGGTCACAGTATGAAAGCTTCTACCTTTACTTTGGGTCAAGAAGTAAACAACTGTTTGAAAGGTGGAAAGCTTGAATGAGATTGGCAGTTTCCCCTTATAATATTTTCATTATAGCATTGAAACAGAAGTAACGTAAACATGAAATAAACTTGTCCTTTTAGCCCCATTTTAGGTATGCCAATACCTTACAGGGCAAAACTATGCTGTAAAAAAATGCAAATTGACTAGTAAAATACTCCTTCATTGACTTACTGATAATATTAGTGCTAGGTCTCAAAAGCCTAACTTGGAGGGACTTTACCACCGAAGATACAGCTCATGAGCTGCATTGGTCAGCTGATTTTTTTTTTTTTAACTCTTTTCTCTACACAAGCTATTAAAGCCTCCAAGAGCACTTCTCTTCTAGAACAGCCTGCAGTTGGGATGATACCCTTGGAAAGAAAAACCAGAAAATCCAGGAGGGAAGATACTAAATCCTCTCCATATGAGAAACTCCATCTCTCACACTTTCCAGGTAGGTACCCCAGCCACTAGATTTTTGGTTAAGAGCAGCAGTGTTTGGCCTTATTTAAGATAAAGTGAGTTTTATAAAAAAGTATTTTTATGTGTGTATGTATATAGTGCAATTCATAATCCTTTTATAGGTACCTTCCAAACAATTCTGGAATGAGTTCCACTAGAGAACTAGATAATAAAATGCCCAGTTGCCTCATCCTGTCAATCTCAGAGTACAAGGCAGCTAGCTTGGTTCCATTAAGATCATGATGGTGGCTGGATTCAGAAAACTGATGGATAGATAAAAGGAGTATTTTTGACATTAGATGTCTCTAGTCTCAGGTGACAGCTGAAAAGGTGCTTTCAGAACATCAGTTTTGAGCTTAAGTACACACTTCAGATTCAATCAGCCCTTTCAGTTACTCTTCAATTAAGTCTACCCACATCAATCTTTCTCTGAAGTGTAGATATAGATTGTGGGGTGCCACCAAACAAGCCCTAAAACAAGAACCTGTAAGATACTCAGTGATTATTCTGTATACTGTAGTAATTTTTTTCTTCTCTGTAAACAAGAGGCAACTCCTTCTGTGTGTCTCTACCTCCAAATAATTTGCTGTTACTTCATAGAATCATAGAATTTAAGGGTTGGAATGGACCTTACAGATCATCTAGTCCCTTGGGCATTGACAAAAAGATACTTCTCAAAGTCTTAGATTTGAAAAGCATTATACCCTGATATCAGTAGTCATACTGTCATTCATTCTGTTAACAACCTGTAAGGCTGTAACAGGGAAGACCCCTGTAAAAGGATAAATGACTACAGCAGCATTCATAATATAGCATTTTAAAGCCTCCACCTTCAAACTAGTAAACACAACCTTCTGTGTCTATATCACCAGACTTTTGAATCAGGATAAACTGAGATTATCTCAAGAGAATTACTTGCAAAGTAGATTTATCAAGCTCTAAAGTTATCAGTATTATTAGTCCCACTCTGCAGTGAGTCTAGTTTGGTTTTTTTGTTTTGCTTAGGGTTTTTTGTTTTGGTTTTGCGTTTTTTTTTCAATTCGTAAAAATAAAACAGGAGTAAATTTTGTGAGAAACTACAGAATTGGAGACTGTCACCTTGAAACAAAGCTTTTCAGACCTGCTTTCTCAAAAGCTATGGTAAATACTTGCTGTGTGTACAGGCATACTTCCTGACAATTTAATTTCTCCCTTGAGGTCACCAAGGCCTTAGTGTGTCCTGTGAGGATTTTTCCTCTTCTATGCTCAAGTTCCAAGATTATTGCTTAATATCCAAAGTTACCAGAGTATGCCCCATGCTATGACAAAATCACAGTTCTTAATTTTAGAACTTTATAGGTACTAATTAATGTGAAGAAAGCTCTCACGAGTTAAAAGCCTAAGCAAAAACTTATTCTGGTAGTAGGTACTGGAAAGAAGGAAAGAAAACTTGCAGGTTGTTGAAATTTATGCTTCCTCACTGCCATTCCCTGACTCATTTATGCTCATAGCTTTCCTCTGGAGTTCATTGCTTTCCTCCCACCCCTTACAAGGTTAAGATTTGCTCACCTGTGGAAAAATACCAGCAGTAAATTAAGCTATGCTAATCCAGATATTCTGGGCCAAGATGTTCCAGAGCTTTCTATTTAAGGACGGAGATCTCTGAGACAATATAGGCTAGGCTGCATTAGCAAGTTAGATGGAGTGCAATACATATGGCTCACAAGCGATTTTTCCCTACCCTTCAGCATATGCAGCTGAAAGGTAAGTGTTTAAATCATGCTTAGGTACTTTTTTCAGGTAGTTTCAAAGAGTACCTGTGCAGAAAGGAATAGGTGTGTGCAGTCTCCTCATCAGTCACCACAACATACTGATAACTAGACCATTCAGTATAAATATAGATACATTCCAATTTGTTCAAGGTCTAATTTTCGCCAAACATGATGCTGCATTACTCTTGACACAAGAGGGAGCCATTTAAATTCTTGTTATTTAAAAAGCAGCTCAAATAACAGAGACAAAATAAATACATGACTGGTCATGTTGATGCCCTTTCAGTATAACTCCTTTAAAAGTAGACACCTTATTTCTGAATGCTGGGTAATTTAATCCTATTCTAAGTAATCCCAGTATATGTAGCAACTACTGGATTTTTCTGTGTACATCTTGGGGAGGTTGGGGATGTACAGAATGCAGTATGGCACAAATGCAGTGAAATTATGCTATTTTAACATAGTTTTAACACTGCAGCTTAAGTGGAGGTTCTTAATGAGTTGCTTTACAAAATTGCCAGCCTTGTTCTCAGGTTAAGCCTCAAATAATCCTCAGACCACACAGAGCCTCTGTTACTTGGGTTATTAAGTTCTGTGGGGCAGCTCCATGTTTTGAAGTTCAGAGAAGGACAGGTCTTCCCTTCCATCAAAAAAAGGATGAGCAGGAACTGTGGACACTTCCAATGTCAAAGACAAGATCTACCTGCAGGAAGGCTAAGAGTGAGTAGTGCTGCAGCAGACTGCAAAGACACACAGTGCCTCTGCTGAGTCATCACCTCACTGCTGCTGCTGCTGGCAGGTTGTCCTGGATCCCTGCCAGCTCCCCTTGCAATTCTGCAAGGTAGGCTTTGTATGTCAGGATAAATGAAAGAATACAGTGTGAGGAGGGTGCAGGGGAAAGTCATCTAACTGC
Organism: Acanthisitta chloris; assembly: GCF_000695815.1. NCBI lineage: Eukaryota > Metazoa > Chordata > Aves > Passeriformes > Acanthisittidae > Acanthisitta > Acanthisitta chloris. The sequence continues at coordinate 53,798 of NW_008688592.1, read as the reverse complement.
AAAAAAAATGATCAGGATCCTGCAGGACATATATTTCCTGACACATCCTGGAGGCTTCAGGGTATTTTGTATTCTGAATGTTTAAACCAGGATAGGGCTGAAGATACACAGTAGTCTTTCTGTGAAGGACTTAAAGTTAGATAAACCTTTTTGTATAGAAATTAATATTATTTTGGCATCAATTCAGTGAGCATTGCAATAACTGCTCTTGACAAGAGTGTAAACTCACAGCTTGGTACTGCTGTAATCCAGCATTTAGATCTGGCAGCTAGCAATAGGCTATGATTTTATGGTGGCAGTAGTATTTTGCTGCAAGCCAAAGTCTTTCTTTCTGCTCTATTTTGAATATAGGGAAATCATCCTGATCAGACAAATTATTGGTGATTGAAACACAGAACATCTATGTTATTCTGCATTTAAATTGGTTGCACTGAACTGCAGTTTATGTAGGACAATTTGACATACCTACCAGTTAAGTTTCACAGATAGCCATAGTATTATAAACTGCCTAATTTACTTGGAAGCACAGCTATGTGTATTCAAAGCACCAGTGAGGCACAGTTCATCTGAATGTGTTATCCCAGGAAGTTAGAGTTTTCCTGTAAGAATCTACTCCTATAAAGAACTGCTAAATGTGAATACCTACACAAAACATTGTTTCCCCTAGTGAAAGTTTCCTCTAATGAAAGCAGAGCCATTAAGTTAGTAGATCTAATCCAATTTTATTTCTACTAGGATAGTTTTCTGAGCCAAGCAATCTACGTATGATATTTTCCCCCCAGTTACGTTCTTTCGTCATCTATGAGTATTTTGCTTTCCTTCATCTGTCACTTTTCACCTTAAACACTTCCCTGCATATATAGAAAATACAGCATACAGGTAAGGAAGATAAAAATGTATGAAGTCAAGTGGGTGCCACTGGAAGCAATAAATAAAAAAGGAAAATCTTTGGTCTGATATATAGAAATAAAAGCAGTTCAACAGCAAGTTATTTTTATCGATGGCTACCTAGTAGGTAACCCCATGTGTGGTTTCACAGTTTTAGTGAGAGAAGAATTTCTTGATAAACATGCTTACCAGTGAGACAACCCTGCATATATTGCTTTACCATTAGTAACTTCCAAGACTAATGTCTTTGATATATTTGTACACACTATCTCCCAATCTTCAGTGTCAGAACCCCATGCTGTGGGACAGTTCCCTAACATCCAGAGCAATTCACATTCTGTTGTCACTAGATTTTAGGGTGACATCAACACAAATAATCAAATAATACGTATCCACTAAGCATTGACTGATGATGGTAACATTTCATCTAGTACGCATGCTTTGATGTCCTCTCCTGAAAAATAATAGGGTGAGGGGGTGGAGAATTATGGTTCTGAGTCATTTTGGCTTAGACTAGAGTGAGTCAGGAAGCAAGCAACTCAGTACAATTCCTTCTCTACTTTTTCTTCAGAATCTAAAGCTGGGAGAATTGATCATATTCCTATTATCCGAGAAAGACAGAATTGCTGGCTATAACTGACTGACAGACAAGATTGCTTAGGAGCAGGGTAAATCCAGTTTTGTATTTTAACACCCAGGGAGGAAGTAGTTTAGATTTTCAGATAAATTACTTGCAAATCATAACTTCTGTAGCCATTACTACTATGACAGTCCCTAAATCTGAGAATTTAGTATACAGTTTAGGGTGAACACTCCAATCATATTTATAAACTTCTGTAAAAAGCATTTCATTGCATTTTCGTGGGCATCTCAGAAACAACAAAACACTCAAAGGCACAAAAACTGTGTTTAGCATAAATCTTAGAGGCAGTGCTAAAGTATAACATTGACTTTGGACTTATATTCATATTTAAGGCTCTTCCCCCAGACCCACTCAGATGTTTCCACTCCATATGGCTTCTAGTGTAGCAGTGCAGTAGACTTCTGCTAGCTAGTAACACAGAACCTGATGTATTCTCACTGTGCCAGTCCCACCTAACACCTTCAGTGCCTAGAGCTGTGTAGCATTAGCACAGTCTGTTCCCTGATAAGTTACCTTTCTGTCCACAAGCATGACTAATTAATTCAGGTACAGCACTGAGCTGACACAGCTCTACTGTTCCTGGTCTGGAACCAGTTAGGTATGATGCTCACCTGGGATCACTATGCTGTGCTATTTGTTGCACAACATAGGGAACACTGACAAAAAATCCAACTCTTTTCTATGATGCCATTTCTCATTCATCTGCCTTGATACTATAAGCTACTATAAACAAGTGTCACAGCAGGGAAGTATGCCTTATGCTGTCCCCCATATTTATAGCATATTCAAAGACAGTGGCACTAAGGCAGGCTTATGCTCACTGTCAGGAAACTGCCCTTTTCTCACTGGGGTGGCAGTAGGAGAAGGTGGAGTCTGGCATTCCTCCTTGATGCAGGCCTGCTGTATTCTTGGGCTTTCCTCCTCTTTCACATCAGAGCTGAGTCTGCCCTTAGTGCAGACTCCACTGGGAAGCTGCAAATACAGTATGTCCAGAAGACTAGGCCTTTCACACCACATGAAGAGTCTAATATACTTCCTCAGCTTCAAGGAGTCAATATATTTTTTATGTAGCTTAATTCTCTAGGGCCAACAACTTTTTGTACAACTAGATAAAATGTATGTAAGAAATTTAGATAGCTGAAGTATCAACATTGAAAGATAATAATAGCTTAGTAGCCCCCAAAGGTAATGCATATTTCTTTCTCAATAGGATTTTGTCTTTAGCATCATCACTGTTGCCTGTTTTTCACAAGCCACAAATGCCCACAGCTCATAGGGATTAGGGATATTCATGAGAAACAGTGTTTCATCACCTACTCATAATAGTCTGCCAGATTTGTATGCCACCAACTTCGTTACCAGCACAATACAAACTGTAAGCACTTTCTTTTCATAATAAATTGACAAAAAATACACAGGCTTTGCCTCTGTCTTCTGAGCTGATGAGGCACCTTTCCTAGGGACTCCTGATGTAACAGTACTGGCTAGCCAAGATGACTTCAAAGAAAATACCACACTCCCCTCAAAGGAAAACCCATAACATCCCCCCCCTAAAAAAAAAAAAAAAGACTTAAAAGAGTCCCCAACTAGCAAAAGAAAACATAAGTAAATCCAAACAAATACTACCACAGAAAAGCCCCAAGTCATAGAGAGTCTCATCCATCCATTACACAGACACAACTTTCCACATCTAGAGAGATCAGTTTTCCAGTTTAGAGACCAACAGCTGCCTTAAGTTTATCAACTCCACCTTTTTCAACAAACAGCAGCAGAATATTCAAGTTGCATTGGTGAAGAATGACAAGATAGTGACTCTCTTCAGCCCCTTTGCTTGTTATTCTGTATTTACACCAAGAAAATGATTAGATAATTAGCCTGTTCTATTTTCCAAATATAGTCTAAGCTTTAGAACACTATATATGAGATAACCTCAGCACACAATTTTGTGTTACATTTAGAGCCAAATTACTGCAGTTCAGCCAAGTAACCCAGATCTTACCAGTCAGCTTCCTCACACTTTAGCTATTTTTCCTTTTTTACATAATTCATAGCTCTTGATCTCAAGACAACCTAGCTAGCATCTCTAGCAAGTAGCAGTCGCTGCTTTCTCAGCAAAAAGACAAACACACCAGCAATTGTAAGAGAAGCTTGCTATTTTTCTATTGTTCTCAGATCAAAAGGGAATAAAACCCTCTCATTAAATTACACATGCCAGCAGATTAAGAAAACAGACAACCCCAAATGAAAATTTTTACCATGGCAGAGTACAAAAATCCTGAAGTATGCCCAAAAGCAGTAACCTTATGACAAAAACTGTATGACTTCTTACCAGCAAGCTTGTCCTCTTATATAGTATGCCCTTACCAAGGTATCAGCATTGGTTGATGGGTCTCAGCTGTACCTGCTCCCTGGCCATTTAACCTCTGCCTTTCTGGTTCCAGTTTTCAACAGATGTAACTGGAAAAAAGGAAGTTTAAGCTTTTGGATTTTTTAGCAGGACATAGTTTAAAGAATTTATAGTGGCCTCCAAAATACAGCATAACTCACCATAGGCACTTTTCTCTTGCATACTTTTCTTATTTTTCCCTTACTTTTTCTCTTTTCTTTTTACTTACCTCTTGTCCTTTATGTTGTGTATCAGAAGAGATAACAGGTGCAAAATTTCACCTGAGAAAGAAAAGGGGGAAGCTAGGCAGGGACCTCGTCATAGAAAATGTGCTCATTTGTATGGCGGTTGCAAGTCTTTGTTACAGTGCCAAGGCTGGCTTAAAAGAATAGCAAGACTTCTTATATTGATTCTATCAGTCAAATAGTTCTGTTTAACTAGAGGGAGCTGATTAAGGAAAAAAAGAAGAGCTGAAAAAGAGCAAATTGGATGAGTGTTGTAAGTAGGACTTGTGGAAACTCTTGTGGAATTACTGCTAGTTGTGCTTTCATTTTAATTGGACCATGATGCATTAATAGTAAAGAAACAAGTCTTGGGTATACCAGTATGTTCTAAACACCACTTCTTTTTAATGCGAACTTTTTAAAGCCTCAGTGGCTTCATAGTGTTGCCTACCCATTTAAGCACCTAAATACACCATTTAAGCACTACTGATTTTTTTCAAATTGGTATTTAGTAGGTACTCAGTTTCAGTTGTCGGTCATGTGTTTCTTGAAGTCCACACAATGTCATAAGACTTCACAGAAATACGCATTGAATTGCAATGGTTAATTCTAACGTATTTTAAGATGCCATATCATATACTTTACTGTATGTGAATGTCATGACCAGTAATTATTTTAATTGCCTAAGAAAGCATCTAGGCACCTTTAGGAGGTTCTAGCAAGACTCATTGTTCAGTTGGGTAAACTCCTGTGGCTTTCAGCTGACCAGCTAGTGTTAAGCCATGGAATGAAATAGGCTACAGTTTTTGTCAAAAACCTTGGTTATATATAATTGGGCAATAACATCTCAGAAACCCTAGAGAAAAGTGTTTGCTGTCTATGACTACTTAAAGAGAAGGTCAACAATATTTTTTTAATAGAATCACAAAATAGTCTGGGTTGAAAAGGGCCTTCAAGATCACCTAGTTCCAACTCCCCTGCCATGGACAGGGATACCTTCCACTAGATCAGATTGCTCAGAGCCCCATCCCTGGCCCTGAGCACTTCCAGGGCTGAGGCATCCACAGCTTCTCTGGGCAACCTGTTCCAATGAACTACCACTTTCACAGTAAGGAATTTCTTCCTAATATCAAATCTAAACCTACCCTCTGTCAGTTTAAAGCCATTACCTTTTGTCCTATCACTATGTGCCCATGTAAAAAGTCCCTCTCTGTCTCTCTTGTAGGCCCCTTTTAGGTACAGAAAGGCTGCTCTAATGTCTCCTTGGAACCTTCTCTTCTCTAACCTGAATTACGCCAACTCTCTCAGCCTTTATCTATACAAAAGGTGCTCCAGCCCTCTGATCCACTTCATGACCCTCCTCTGGACTCACGCCAACAGGTTCATTTCCTTCTCATGTTGGGGACCCCAGAGCTTGATGCAGTACTCTAAGTGGCATTTCACAAGAACTAAGTAGAGGGACAGAATCACCTCCCTCAACCTGCTGGTCACATTAATTTTGATGCAGCCCAGGATGTGGCTGGCTTTCTGGGCTGTAAGCACATGTTACCAGGTCATGTCAATCTTCTCATCCACAAACATTCCCAAGTCCTTCTCTCAGGGCCACCTTCTGATCCATGCTCTGACCAGGCCATACTTGTGCTTAGGATTGTGCCAACTCAAGTGCAGGACCTTGCACTTGGACTTCTTGCACTTCATGAGGTTCTCACAGGCCCACCTCTCAAGCATATCAGGGTCTCTCTGGATGGCATTCCTTCCCTCCAGCATGTCAACTGCACCTCACAGCTTGGTGTCATCAGCAAACTTGTGGAAGGTGCAGTCAATCCATGTCCATGTTGCCAGCAAATATGTTAAATGGCTGCTGTCTCAATATCAACTCCACTCATCACTGGTCTCAACTTGGACACAGAGACATTGACTGCAACTCTGACTGTGACCATTCAGCCAAGTCCTTATCGACTGAGTGGTCCATCCATCAAATCCATGTTTCTCCAGTTTAGAGACATGGATATCATGCGGGACAGTGTCAAAAGCTTTGCACAAGTCCATGTAGATGATGTCAGGTGCTTTTCCCTTGTCCACCAATGTTGTAACCCTGGCCACAATAATTTGTCACATACCATTTGCCCTTGGTGAAGCCATGTTGGCTGTCACCAATCACTTCCTTATTTTCCATGTGCCTTAACATATTTCTGGGAGGATCTGTCTGAGCTTGCTGGGCACTGAGATAAGGCTGACTGACGTGTAGTTCTCTGGGTCTTCTCTATTTCCTTTTTTTAAAATAGGGGTCTTTTCCAGTCAGTGGGAACCTCACCAGACTGCAACTATTTGGACTTGATGATCTTGGAGGTCTTTTCCAACCCGATTGATTCTAATTTCTCGAATATGAAGGACAGTGACTTAACCACTTCCTCTGCCAGTTCCTGCAGGACCTAGGAATGCATCTCCTCAGGTCCCACAGACACTTTTGCACATTCATGTTCCTTAGATAGTTTTAGACCTGATCTTCTCTTACAAGAGGGCAGTTCTTCATTTTCCCAGTCCCTGCTTTTGCAACTCAAGCAGTGTGGTTGGCGTGATTTTGTTTCTAAGAGGAAATCTGGTCCAATGATGCTGCTTTCCTAAGAAAAGTTTGCAAATTAGTCCTCTTCGTACTCTACAGACTTTTTACTAGGACAACAATATTTACTGTTACAGGCCAAATTTTAATGAAAGTATCAATTGGGCTGTTAACCAAGAATCCAAAGGAGAGCGATGGGCCTGAGGAGACTGCAGTGTATTATTTCCTAATTAAGTTAAAACCCCAGAGAACTTAGAGATTTAGACTTGCAGCTCAGATGTGACTTAGAGATAGAACAAAATATCCGCTCAAAACTCGTCTTCCTCATTAAAGCTTTCAGAAGTTTCCCAATCTCTAGACTCCACCTTTGTCCTCAGGGCGTCCTGACTGCTAAGGGCTTTGTGGTAGCTGGTGCAGTCCAGGGCTGCTGTCTGCACAGTGATTCTTGGTCAGCAAGGAAATTCAAGAGCTGTGGACTGGACACTCCACAGAACATTTGGCATTTGCATCAAGTTTCTTTTCAGTTTTCTTTGAATTGACCCCCATAGGGGCTAGGCAGGGACTGCAGTGCAAAGCAGGCACTGTGCTCAGTCACTTAGGTGAGAGGTGACCATCTGCTAGAGGCCTAAGAAAATGACATAAAATTTGACTTATACTTCGTACAAGCTGTTGTTTAACTTTGCCATTGTCTTCTCTCAGGTTCACCCCTAATATATTAGCTTTGCTTGGTGATATGACTGATATTTTTTCTCTCCTTTTCACCCCCCCAAATGTATATCTTCGCAACATTGAAGTTAAAATTCTCTGTAAAATAGTTTTTGAATTTGCTTCATTTTCGGGGGGAAAATAGTTGAAAATCCATAATAAATCAACTAAGACAGCAGAAACGTAATTTGAGGAAGGCAGGATTATTGCACAGTTATTGTGCTGTGTACATGCACCTGAAAACAGCTATAAAGCACAAGGGACTGTTGGCTTCATCCTGCAGCTGACTGCACGCTCATCAGTGTATACATGTAATATGACATCAGTAACCAAGTGAGTTTTGTAGTATGAGACAAAACCCAAAATGTCAAAATAATGAGTGTTTTGTTGTAAAGACATGAAGAATTGAAAGAATTTTTTAAAAAAACTCTATTTTTGTTTCTTTAGAATGAGCCATGGTGATTTAACTGCATGGCTGCTTAGAGAAACAGGAGGCAAGTGGTTAAACTTCTGTAAATCGGAAAGAGCATTAACCTCTTAACAGTTCCATCTTTTCTAAAGCAAGTGAAATGATGTATGATATGGCTGCATTGCTAACTAATAATAGTACTTATCAGCAATTCTTAAATCAGTCCATTATCACAAGATTAATTAGTGGCATAATTTTATTCTTCATTAATTAAGTAGGCAGTTTGTAGCTAATTGCTGACTCCTTCTGTTTCTCAGAATTCCTTCCCCAGAATGGTGTTTTCCTTCTGCCTCTATGATATTGCCTCTAATGGGGTGCAGCACAGCTGTTGAATGAGTCCACATGCTTTTTCAAAGTAGGTAAGTGACATGGTATGTGGCACTTACATATATGTAGTTGGGTCATGTAATCTTATTTCCATGTGATTCATTTATTTCCTCTCTCCTGTGCAGCTCTGACAGCATTTTTGGATTTCACTGAACTCTTTCAAAAGGGAAAAATGGATTTCACTTTGCAGAAGCCTTAATCCAGTGAAGTATACAACATGTGGCTAAAGAAGTTGGGAATCCCATGTGAGTATCCTGTCAAGAGTAGATAGAATAAGATGGAAAGTGGAAGTTCATTGCATCTAGCTTTGAATCAAAATGTGTCATGTCACTTTAAATGAATGGCTTTACTTGGGGTCCATCGTGACCAAAGAAAGTTGTCATGGAAACCTTGATGGGATAATGACTGTCCAGGCAGTGCAATAAGGCCCTGGAGACTGTAATCAGGTGGCCATTTATTCTGGAAGACTTGGGCTTCTGTCTAGTAAAGAAGTATGGAATAGGTTGATTAAAATAAATCTGCTCTAGTAGGATCCAATAATGAGATAGGAACATTTTTAATTGTCTATCAAAGAAAATTTCTGCATGGTACTTTGATTTATTCACTGGTAAAAGTATTCTAAAGCTGTTTAGAGGAGCCCAAGTGTGGACGCTAAAAAAGGTTTTGTTCCGGAAGTTAATTTTGCTCCAACTTCTCCTCCCTTCCACATTGTCTGCACTCTTGCTGTAATTACTGTGATTGTGTTCTTTCCTGTTGGGTTGGGTATCTCTGTATCACACTGCATTACACATTGTACACATAACCAAAGTGCCAATTACACCGCTTGAGATAAATATCATCCTGTACAAAAAGAATGTGCATAATTAGTCTTGTTTAATTTGAGCATTTCACAGTGTAAGTGCAAAGGGCTAAAATAATCACATGATTGTAGTTGAAAATGTATAAAAAGTACTTCCAGTACTTTTGTGCAGTAGATGATTGGAAAGCTTATCGAGTCCTCTGAGTCATAATATTCTGCTTATATAGGAATACAGAATACAAGCTGCATATGTGTCCTTCCATATAGTTTTTGGAGCAGTTTCCTAAATTCATCACATTTTTATATAGCTACCGCAAGAGAAAGAAGATGGAAACTGTAAAAAAAAAAGCCAAGATTGTTTGCAAACTGGGTACTAGGACTCTGAATCTCTCCAGGGTCAGGGTGTGCCCTTTAAAGTTATATAAGGTAATCATTCAGAACAGTCCACTTATTTATACTGGCATCATGTTGGAGACGGTTGTGTCTTAGATTGTAGACATCACTCGTAGGATGGTTAAAAGTAAAATTGCAATTCAAACTGGCTCTCTGAGTTTCAAAACTGTCATGAAAGCAATCTGTTCACACAGTACTGCTATACATCAGGACTGGATGCAGTCAGGATGTGAATAAGGGTGCTATTGAACAGCACAACACATCCTCTGTCATTTGACAGAGAGCACATCAATCTGTGCAGAGCAAATGGGATTGAGCAAGAACTGTAGCTCCTTTATGTGGCCCCTGGTAAATAAGTCCTTCCTTCTGGAAGCATAAATACTAAAAATACAGGTATATAGGGGTTTCCAAAAGAATGGACTCATCTTTTTGGTCTTCAAAGCTATTGCTGATGTGATCTTGGTCAGACATCTGCATGATGAGGCACATCAGTTGATCCACTCAAGTGGTTGTTACTCTGTCAGACTCCCTAAATATCATTCATTTAGGCAGATATTATCTGAGTGAAAAAATCATGTATGATCAGAAAGTGCTAGCGTGGAAGATCAGTTTTGCACAGGTGCTGCAGAAGCTTGAGCAAAGAGTCTGTGTTTACTGCCTTAAGTAATTTTTCTGCAGAGGGAAACGGATCCATGAAACAACAGATCCCTGTGCAACAGTTGGATGTGAGGTAACTGAAACCACGGACTTAGCCAACTTGTCTGTCTTTTGAGAACATTGGTCTGTGGACAGATGTGCTTCTCTCTCTGAAGAGAATGAGTGGTCTAATTGGGTGTCTAAAGTATCTGTAAGATCCCTGTGTATTTATAGAATCAAATGAAAATTTAAGTAGAACATTGGTCTGTGGACAGATGTGCTTCTCTCTCTGAAGAGAATGAGTGGTCTAACTGGGTGTCTAAAGTATCTGTAAGATCTGTTTTGTGCTATCCATACTCAAAAACATGCCCCTTGAAGGACAAACCAGTTAGAGTTTGTGAGGTTGTATCTTATTACTCTCACCAGAGCCTTAAAAATAACAGTTCAATACAGTATTCAGTCCCGAATATGAAAGGTTAGGTGTTAGAATGGATGATTGTGTCAGGTTAAATACCTGTTTAAAGTCTGCTTTGTTATCTGAATGAGCTAAAAGCAGGTATGTCTGCTGTATAAATTGTGGTAATAGCCCAGCCATGAAGGAAGGGTCCCCCAAGACAGATCCAGCTAGTGAATGATTTTAACTGCAGCATAATTCACTGATGTGAGCAGGATAGCAGTTCACAATCATATAATGACTGAAGCATTAACGTGGAAACCTATACTGCAAATTCTGCACTGGCTTGCAGAAGAGTCTAAGGAGTCTAAAGGAGACTGTCCTTTTTGAATGTTATTCTTTTATCTGTATTCACTATGGTATTTTTAACCTTCAAAACTTGTTAAAAACATATAAGGGATATCCTTACTCTTTGCTTTCCAAAAAGCACCATGTACAGTGTTGGCCTGAGACAATTTCATATCTATTCACCAACTGAGAAAGAACTGTAATCTTTCTAAGTGTTGGGGCAGAACGAAGAAAACGTGTAATTTGCATGTACATTTTAACCACTGCAGTTGTGATGCTTCTGAATAAGCCCAGTCAAGATGACTTGGGCAATAAGACCTACTTAAAATGTTTTTCACACTGATAAGTCCTAGACTGTAGCCTGTCAGTTTGTTGCAAGAAATGAGTTGCTATCTCAGAGAGATCAGGATTTTATATTACTTGTGTTACCTTTACAATGTTTTCAATAAAAACTTATGATGGGCAGGGAATGTAAAAAAAATTCTCAGAAATGATTGTGTATTTGTCTGTTTGTCCAAAAGGCTTATTTACTTGTGTCTTCTATCAGTATTTGTGTAGAGAAAATCTCTTTTGTTTACTTGTGTCTGGCAGAACTTGATTGGAACACAAGTGCTATGAGGAGAGGCTGAGGGAGCTGGGGTTGTTTAGCCTGGAGAAGAGGAGGCTCAGGGGAGACCTTATCACCCTCTACACCTACCTGAAAGGAGGTTGTAGTCAGATGGGGGTCAACTTCTCCCAGGCAACTAGTGACAGGATGAGAGGACATAGCCTCAAGCTGAGCCAGGGGAGGTTCAGGTTAGACTTCTGAAAGAATTTCTCCACAGAAAGGGCTGATTAGTCTTTGGAATAGGCTGCCCAGGGAGGTGATGGAGTCACCATCCCTGGAGGTGTTTAAGGAAAGGCTGGATGTGGCACTTAGTGCCATGGCCTAGTTGACACAGTGGTGTTAGGCCATAGGTTGGACTCAATGGTCTGAGAGGTCTTTTCCAACCTGATTGATTCTGTGATTCTGTATTTCTAAAAAGTCACATGGGTCTCTGCTGGCATATCATAACTAAAAAGTATTTGCATAAATCCAAATTTTACTTGGGGTTCACCGACACTTTTTAACTCCCTGTCTTAGATTCTGGTGAACGTTACTCTAGACAGAGATGTCCTTTTGGCTCATGGAGTTAGGTACAGGAATGAGAAAGCTCCGCAGGAGTATTCTGCAGCAGTTAGTGCTGGAGGAACATGTCTCAAGGAGTGAAATAGTTTACTTCATATTTGTTAAACTCTGTCAATAGGAAACTGTGGCTTTGTTCAGTTTTGAAATATGCTGTCATATTTGAAATATGCATCTCATAGAAGTGAATTTTTGCTACATTACATTCATTCTACTAGATCAGCTCTGAAATGTGATGTACAGTTGAAAGATTCTGCCATTATCAATATCCAGAAAAAGCATTGTGTAAAGTTTATTCTTGCTGCAGTAGCAACTTAAGGGTGGCCCCTGAATTCAATACTGGCAATGGAATTTGCTCTCAGTGTATGCATAGGCTTTGACACTTTGGTTATCTGAGGCATGAATGTTCTGAGCTTTAGTCAGTGTCTAAGGAATTGATGAATATTCATAAATTATTAACCTAGATACTTCCCCAAAAGTAGAATAGTAGAAGGAAATAGATGCTTGTATTACAGCTTGTACTATTCTGTGCTTGTCCTTACCACTTCCAAACTGTAGAAAGAAATGGTGACTCCAGTCCTAGTAAAAATCATCTTGCTTGGTTGTCTTGTATCCTAGCAGTCAGATCTTTTTCTGATGGACTGCGCTGTTGCAACGCACCTGGCGTGTACCAGTTGAGAAATAAATCTTATGCAAGGTTTAAAGTATGATGAAAATATTTGTTGTTACAATAACAGTAGGTAAAATTGTACTTTTTCTATTATCTTCATATGTTCTAGATCTTCTTATCTTCCTCTTTTCCTTTCAGTCCCTCCTGTACTTGATTATATTTACAGTGTCAAGATCTGTGTGACAATGTCCCTTTCTGTCTGCAAACCAGATTCTGTGGCTACTAGTGTGTGAAATACATTATTAGATCAGTCCAAGTGCCTTTGGATCCTCGATATGAATGACCTTTAACCATTTAGATTTGGTAACCTGAAAGCAGCCTATGAAATTGTGTCTTTCCAAATCTGTTGATAACATACTGTTGTCACTCTCTCACCATTCCTTTCTGCTGTGATGACTCACAGTATAACTGGTATTTCATAGGTACTTGGTTTCTCAGCCTGAATTCTGGGTCTCAGCAATTCTGTCTGTGCTGATGAATTGCTTTTTCTTTAGACTCTCGTGACAGCTGTTTCAACCCACCAGTTCTAGATATTTGGTTTATTGGTATATTTTGAGAAGTGATACTTTTCAGTCTTCTGTCTCTATTATCTTTTTACTGTAACAAAAAGTTTGTGTTCCTTTTGTATAGCAACGCTGAGACAGTCATGAGAAAGTGCTCTAAATTCACTTTTGCAACACAACAGTGAAGTTTTTTTTTAACATTGCCTAGCAATGTATGTTTTCTCCAGCCAGGGAAATAATGTATTTATCATGTATATGCAATAATAAACGTTACAGACATTTTGTATTTCTGAGCGAGGAGTACCAGTATAGTAATCCACAATTTGCAAACACTGATTCTCCTAAGTTTCCTATGATTAGGAAATACTACCTAAATCAGAAGTCCAGGTTAAGCACACTTAGGTTTCTGCTGCTAAGAGAGAGTATTCTGTGATTCTTCTCCAGACTGTGTCCTTAAAATCTTCCTCCTTGAAACCAGTACACACATGGTAAGTAGTGCATATGCTGATGTGGAGCCAGGCACATGCACTTGTACCTAGGATGTAACAGATGCCCTCAGATCCCATGATAGAGGCAGAAACACAATGGCCAGGTCAGATTTAGATTAGTAAAAAATGTATTCTTCATCTGTAACGGATTATCTGTAAGAAACCATTTTCCTCAAATAACTGTTTTTTTTCATAAAAAAGGTTAAACCTAAATAATTTTACTTGTAAAAATATTTTACCAATACATGGAAATTAGACTAATTCCGTTTGCCTTTTCATTTGTTCTTTCTTGAAGTTGAAAAGGTTGGATTACTTTCATCAGTAAAGACTGTAAAAGGTGCTGGTGAAGCCTTGCAAGTGATCTTTGAATTTACAAAGGCAGTGTTTTAATTTTGTTGTCGTGATGAACTGTTACTGTCAGGATAGCATTTTTTAATGTCATCTAACTTTCTGTGCAGTGAACCAAGTGTGTGCTGTTTTTCTTTAGTTTTTCCCACTTTCATGCTACTAAGTGGCAAAAAGGAAAGCAGATACTATGGGCACTTCCAGGTGCCTGTTTTGGAGTGGCCGGTTCATTAATTATGTCTAGGAATTCAGTTCAAATTGCAGGGCTAGAAAGATTTTGTCTTCATACCAAACTTAGTGACTCATTTTGAATAAGTTACTGTTCTTTGTGTCTTCAGGGACTGACAAGGGAGGAGGGAATGAGAAAGAAAACTTGGTTAAGCAATCTGAGTTCTTGCCTTGCAAACACAAATTTCAACCCTGATTTTTTGATGTAATTGCAGGACCTGCCCGTTCTACTCTATCAAAGGATGTTATTCAGTCAATTTCAGTGCATGGCTGTCTCTCATGTCTTCAAAAGCCTCTGCTCATATGAAGCTCTAGTCCTTGGTAATCAGTCTCCTTGAATAGTTACTTCACTGCATGAAATGCTCTTGGGCTCAAATATTGTCGTGGTTTAACCCCAGGCAGCAGCTAAGCACAATGCAGCCACACACTCACTCCCACACACATGGGATGGGGAAGAGAATCAGAAGGGTAAAAGCTAGAACAATCATGGGTTGAGATAAAGACAGTTTAATAGGGAAGGAAAGACCCATATATACAAGCAAAGCAAAACAAGAAATTAATTCACTGCTTCCCGTGGGCAGGTGTTCAGCATCTCCAGGAGTACAGGGCCCATCACGTGCAATGGTTACTCGGGAAGACAAATGCCATCACTCCAAACATCCCCCCTTTCCTCCTTCTTCCTCCCACCTTATATACTGAGCATGATGTCATATGGTATGGAATATCCCTTTGGTCAGTTTGGGTAACCTATCCCAGCTGTGTCCCAATCTCCCATGCACCCCAAACTCCCTTGCCAGCGTGGCAGTATAAAAAGCAGAAAAGGCCTTGGCTCTGTGTAAGCTCTGCTCAGTAATAACAAAAATTTCTATATATTACCAACCCTGTGTTCAGCACAAATCCAAAACACAGCCCCACACTAGCCACTGTGAAGAAAGTTATCTCTCCCCCAGCCCAAACCAGCACACATAGCACCACATCTTGTCCAGGAGGGACAAGGGGCAAATTGCTAATTTCCATCAAAGAAGAATGGAAGTTGTTTTTCAATTTTTTTTTTAATGGAGAATCTGAATTATTCAATTAACATTTCAAAGATACTTTTTAAGGAAAGCTTTTTTTAGTAATAATGCAATGAAAAGCATTTCAAACCATTGTGTAAAAGACTGATGTACTTAAGCAGCTGTAAAAGTCTTTCTTCAGTACTGCAAAGTTAGGTGAACTGTTTTGTATCAAGATTTGACATTTATTTTTATTAAGAATTTCTGTTCTTCAAAACTCTTAACACCAATTTTCCAACCCTTTTTTTGCCAGGGCTGCTTTGGAAGCCACACTTTCTGACATCCCATACTATCATAAACATTTTTCTCTCTCTTAATAATGCTTCAGTATCTCTTTCATATCCAATTGGCAAGATGACAATTTTTAAAGAAATCTTTTGCTGATGTTGAATTTATACAGACATCATTCTAACTCTTAATTCCATCTGCCAGATTGTTCGTAGACAGGATAGTATTTCTGATTTAATTTAACTTTAAATGAGAATAATTTTGAGATGAGCAATACTAACATAGACCCTCAGGGAATCATAAATAGTATTCCAGAGAATATGAACACAATTATGTTTGATCTAAAAATACCCCACTTTCCCTTCTCTAATAATGTGCTGAGTGTGAAAATAGATAAATGCAATTTCTTTAGTCTTGTTTATTGTGCAAAAGGTACTGTGCTAATAGAACAACATTTTGCCTTGTGATGGACCTTTACACTTCTTTGGGCCTTTGGAATGTTGTTTTCTTTTAGGCAATGATAGACTTTGCAGCTTTCCAGAAGGGCAAATGCCTTACATTTAAAGAATTTAAGTTTTATCAGTGGTGTTTTGTTTAGTTTACCTGGCTTTCAGTAGGAAATATTTTAATGTTTCTGTGTTGTGCTCTTCTGTTTTATTTATAAATGTTTAACCTTCTTCATGAAGTCACTTTGTGTTACATAAAAGCAGAAGGCTCCTGCTTATTACAGAATCCCAAAGGCTTTCCACTTAATGTAGAAAAAGGAGAATGTTGGGTAAAGGAAAAATGACAAGGTTTTTTACAGAAAATAGTTTAAAAAATACCTTTATTAAATGTCTTACAATTTGTACAACCTTTTTCTAGTAATGTAATGAATAATTCTGATCTAAATTAGTTATTGTTGTATGCAAACATGTATGTCTCACACAGCACCTTTCCTATAGGATAGGGTATATGTATGTTACTGTACGCATAGATGTTTGTTACAAGTATTCTTCATGGTTATCTTTCTGTGTCTATACTTTATGATGTTTATATTACATATGCATATATTCTCCAAATTACCGACATGTTGCAAAACTTCTAAAGCTTCAAAGAGCTGATCATTTCTTCTACAGAAGCTTTGTTTCTCCCAGCTACTCTTAGGGTGTATCCGTTATTTACATGAAGACAGGATGGAGACTGGTAGAGATTGAAAGCAGTGCTGCAGGATTGTTACTCTGTTATTTTGTTTATTATCAGCTCTTTTGAAGCCTTTGATATAGTTACTCAGTCTGTGTTGCAAAGGAGAAAAGATACAAAGTGATTTAGATGATAGCAGATCCTATTTGCTTTTTCCAAATAGGTATAGGTACCTAAGCAATGTGCCTGTATCTTCCACACTTGCCACAAATGGGAATTGTTCCTGTATTTTTGTCTTGTGTGCCCTAGCTATAGAAAGCAGTAATCAATTAAATGTATGTTTATTCAATAAGGCGATTTGAAATAAGCTCAGACTTCTGGGTTGGGGGTAAAAAACAAGTGTTAAATGTCAACTAGTGA
>NW_008688592.1:0-36778 GCF_000695815.1 Acanthisitta chloris | reverse complement strand
AAACAACTTGACTGGGAAACTAAGTGAGATGAAGGGGTAAAAATCCCTTTGCTCAACCTCTCACTAGTTGACATTTTTAGCCCTCCCACTGTCAAAATCTTGCTGCACAAAGTCAATGCATATGTGGTGTCATAATCGCCTTAATTTTCTTTTTTCCCAGAGTAAGTGTGCCAGTCTTCCCTCAGAAGACAGGAAATCTAGCTATTCCTTCGATTATCTTTAAAGAATTCTCTGCACATGATCCAGTTTATATATTTTTTTAACTGGTTTTGGAAGTATAGACTGC
The DNA here is from genome assembly GCF_000695815.1 of Acanthisitta chloris. NCBI lineage: Eukaryota > Metazoa > Chordata > Aves > Passeriformes > Acanthisittidae > Acanthisitta > Acanthisitta chloris. Next base: position 36,492 of record NW_008688592.1, on the reverse strand, counting down.
ATTTGTGCTTCAACATCAAAAGTGTTTTATAGAATAGCCTTTATACTTTCTTTTCTTCGCTGGAAATTGTTTTCCTGATGCATCATATGATTTCAGTTGCCTTTTTCACAGCTGTATCAAATGGGTGCCTTGGGTATCTTGTGATGGCCATGCTTTTCCTATATTGCCTCCAGTTGTCTATATTTCACAGCGGCCCTTAAGTGTATAACACTGGATTTTATAGTATTAAAATTTAATCCGGTTTCTATTCCTTCAGTCCTCAAGGACATACAGCTCTTTGTGTATGATATTCTGGTCCTTGGCCATACTGTTGCTACTTCACAGATTTTAACATCAGCGAGCAGTAATTAGTATATGTATTTTTTATATTCAGGTCATCAGTGAAAAACCTTAAGAAAATACTCATCCTAAAATGGATCTTTGTTGATCTCCTTTAAGAATTGCCCCTCATTTGAGTAGTTCCACTTTGAGTACATATCACTGTGTTCCATTTAGCCTGTTCCTTACCTACCTTGCATTTCTTGTGCTTGTTTCCTTCATCCAAGTAATATTCTATGCAAAGCAAGTCAGTGCCTGAAAGTAATTGTGTTCCTTGAAGGTGTATGCTTACCTTTTCCATACTTTCCTGAAGTACAGATGTAATCTTTTCCATTTCACTTGGTTTTATTTAAAATAATGAAAGATATTTAGGGAAAAACCTGGCAAAATCTTCTTTCAGTAGAGAACAAGGAAGCAGCTAATAGATCCTTTTCTCTCTATGTGGTATGGGTACAGAGAACAATGGGGGCAGACGTCCCTGTCAGCATTATTGGTATGTCACCAGGACTCCGAGCTTTTAGCAGCCCCAGCCATGTGTCAGTGCAGCTGTCTTCATCACATATTAGGAAGAAGTTTTTTAACATGAGGTGGTGAGACACTGGCACAGGTTGCCCACAGAGGCTATGGATGCCCCAACCCTGGCAGTGTTCAAAGCCAGGTTGGATAAAGCCTTGAGCAACCTGGTCTAGTGGGAGGTGTCCCTGCACATAGCAGGGAGGATTGAGACTAAATGATCTGTAAATTACATCCAACCCCTTAACATGCTATGATACTATGATCACCATCAGATTCACATAGTATCTACTCCTTTTCTCAACACTGTTATTTAGGAAAATCATTGTGCTTGCATGGCTTTGAGTTATTGAAGAGAGGGTATTTTTTTCTCTAGAAATCTGTTGTCTTTCCAAATATTTATGTGGGATTTCCTAGAGCCTTAAAATATTTTCTTTTAATAGTGTTGAGTGTGAGAAATGTTTTAATGTTAATCCATTTCTCATATCTGTGATATGTTGCCATAACTCTGTGATGCTCAAGCTCAGTCTGTCCATGCACGAACATTTGTTAGTTTACCTCCACAGAATACAGGACTGTCTACAAGTGAAGGTGCCAACCATGGCTGGCCTGATCTAAGGAGAATGTTCATAATTAGACAATCATATTGTTGTGTCCTCATTTAACTGGACATGATAAGTGGCAATCCAGTGGTGTCTCTGTTCTTACCATATGCATCAGGCTTTCACTGAACCTTCATATGACTTAAATTCATTACTCCTATTCGTTGTGAGACAATTTCTTTTTTAATCAGGTGGTGCTTCCGAAGTCTGATCACCATGTCTCTCCTTCTAAAATGAAATAATATATGTTTAACTCAATACTGTACTGGAAAGATATTTTCTGTCTCATCTATATTCAATAGCAAATCTCTGCCTTTCAAATGGAGATAGAGGTTCCTGTGAACTACTGCAAACCTACAAATGCTCTGGATAGCAGTAGGAGCTGGCACCATTCAGTAACTCACTTGGATTATGTAAGTTAAGATTAATGGGAAACTTGTGCTTGTGAAAAATTTTATTGACCTGCCCTTGGAGCCAGCCAGACCACCAGCATGGATCCTATAGCAGCCTTTTCCCCCACAGGAGAAAATCCTCTCTCCTAAAATGGAGGCATTGTGATGTCCATTCACTTTCAGTATTTCTCTTTCTCTCTTGTGTAATCAGTTGTGCTGGTTTTGGCTGTGGTGGAGTTAACTTTCTTCACAGTGGCTAGTATAGGGCTATGTTTTGGATTTGTGCTGAACACAGGGTTGGTAATATAGAGATGTTTTTGCTATTGCTGAGCAGAGCTTACACAGAGCAAGTGGCTGTGTGGTGTTTGGTTGCTGGCTGAGGTTAAACCACAACATCAATCTTATTCAAAAGCTTTCTTTCACATCCTAATTATGCAATGCCAAAGGGACCCTCATCTCAGATGAGGTCTTTAAGGGCTACTGATAATGCATATAACCTTTTCCAGCACCAAGACTTGAACTCAAAATTAGCAGAAAAAGGCAAAAGCTGAAATTAATGTTTTTACCAGAGAGCGTAATGAGCCAATAGAGCAGCTTCTGGTAGGAGTAGCTGATCCAGTCATTAAAATGTCAAAGGCTTACTGTGTTTTTGTTTGTTTCCTTGTATTTAATGTGAGCCATATGGCAATGAACAATACTTCATTTTGAGTATCCAAGAAGGGGAATTCTTATTAACAAAGGCTTTATAGTAACATGTGTGAAAGAGGGCTTTCATTATACTTGTAGGGTTAATTTCTGTGGGGTAATGTTTGGTATCATTTAATCCATCTGTCTAATATTTTAACAATATTTTAATGAAACTTTGAGCCAGATGTCAATGTAGAAAAAGCTGCCTATTTTAACAAATGATTTTCACAAAATTATTGAGGAATGGAAAACTGAAAGGGGAATTACAGTGATCATCATTGATTTTAACAAGGTCAGCATTTTATGGAGCATTTATATGCTCAGCAACTGAAGTAGTGAAACATAAATTTATACATATTTAAGATTACCTTTATGCATATAAGCGGCAGTCATTGTAAAACCTGAAATTCTCTCATATATAGTGGGTCATAACATTTTATAATACACAGGCAAAAAAACCCACAAGAAAACCCCCCACCTTTGTGAAACATGAATAGTATCTCAGTTTCCTTCCCAATTCATGATATTCACAATGCTGGTCCCAAATCCGTCATTGCTTAATGAAAACTGAAGTGATACTGGTCATTCTGTTTATTGTTCACTCTTCTGAGCCCTTTGACCAAAAGTGTCCAGTAGATATTAATGTGTTCATTACATGCAATTTCTAATTGCATCTTGAATCATTTAATTGGTTGTTGTTGGTGAAGGGTCATAGACTTATCAGGAGTTGGACTTCAATGACTCTTGCAGGTTCCTTCCAAGTTGGGATATTCTATGATTCTATGATCAGGGCACTACTAGACCTTAATGGTCTTGACCAACCTCCCCTTGGGCTTCCATCTACACCTCTGCCCAATGGGCTTGGAAGCCTGATTTCAGCTCAGCCCAAGGCCTTCAGTCCCTGCCTGAGCCATGCTGGAGGACTGCTGGTCTCCAGCTAAACCACAGCCCCGTCCTGCTGTGTTAATCAAGACCTTGACCTGAAAACTGATCTCCTGACTTGACCTCAGACCTGCCTCATCACCAGGAATTTGCCTGATGATCTAGACACTTGGTTGAGCCTGGCTGCCATCTCTGGGGCTGTCCTGCCGTTTTCACCTTGCCTGGGTATGGTGGGGCTGGGCCCTGGCTGGCAAGACACATGACCTGCTGGCTGGGCATCAATGCTCAACTTCCACCTTCCTGTCCCTTAGTGAGCAGCCAGCCCTCACAGTACACTGCTGTGACTGTCTACTGAAAGAGTTATAAAAGCTTAGATTTATCTCCTGTTCTAGCAGACAAAAGGATATTGCTTCTGAATGTTGGGTTCATGGGTTGAATCAGTCCTTGAAATATAAAAAAGAAATCTGAGGCAGAGTCAGCCTTAGTTCAATTCTGGTCACTGAAATGATTATGTCTAATGGTTACATGCATGAGTCTGTGGTTAAAGGGTTGTTACAGAGCTGTACTTGGGCATGTGCATTAGAACCTGTTTGGGACTGTATTCAGCAAATTCTGGGGTAATATTCAAATCTATTGCAAAACAAGAAGCTTTCGTCAGGTTGTCATTTCTTCACTTCTGAATAGTCAGTATCACATGATGTAGCTGCCTCAGATGGCTGGGTGGGCAATTCCTGCATTCCTGATTTACTAAGTCTAAATTTTCATTGCTGAAATTTTGCTGCAGACCTTCAAATGCACTTGTGGCTGGATAATGTTTTAGTTTCTGTGGCTTTTGGAGAAATATAGCTTTTACTTATTTTGCACAGCATTCATATCCCTCCTCCCCCTCCTTATTATGTGTATATAACATTTTTTGTCTTCAGACTGTTACATCTAGCAGTACATGACTCATGGCCCACTGCAGCTCAGTAAAATGTCACTGTTATGAATATATTGCACAATGAGCCTGCCTTGCACATCTTTGGTGCAATATTTATTATTCAGCTCTTGCTGGAATAATTGGAGAGATTCCCATGAGGCTGCAAAGGCATTTGGAGCAGGTCTGAGTTTGCCTTTAGTGTGCCTCACTACTAAGCAAAAAAGAAGGGATATTTGCAGACTGGGTAGCCATCTCTTTTATAACTTTAATGTAGTCACTACTGATGACTAAAATGGAAGTTTAAGTGTAGTCTTATTGCAAGACTACATACCTAGGGCCTCTGAAGAGCTCATAGGTTTTCACATGGACGAACAACCAGTTGCATTAAGAACTTGTCATCTACTTCTATAGCAGATGGAGGTCTGTAGCAGATGCCTGCTGCAATGTCACCCATGATGGTTTGCCCACTAATCCTAATGTAATTTGTCAGCTGGTTCATGCCCATCCCTAGACAGAGGTCCGTGCATTCCCACTACTCCCACATAAAGGGCAAATCCCTCTTCTTGCCTTCCCAGTCTGTCCTTCCTTAAGACTCTCCTTTCTTTCTGAATTTTGCTTTGTCTCATTAATTGCATTTCATTCCTGTTGTCTGTAATTTTTCCTGCCTTGAGCTCTTTTGCTTGTTTACACACTCCTCCCTAGGCCCACAATTCCTTTTTCCCCATAGTCCCATGTCCCCATTCAATGTGTCTCCCAATCTATCTTCCTCTGTCAACATTTTGACTTCAGTATCTTCACATATGTAGGAAACAGTGGAAGACCTACACCTCAACAGATGTACTTTGATGCCATTCCCTCAGTTCCTCAGAAGTTGTACCTTTTTCCTCTGTTGTCTTCCATGGCCCTCAAGGCCTACCTTGTTGTAAGGCAATCCACTTGGAACAAAACCTGGCTGTTTTCTTACAGTCTCAAAGTGTTGTTATTACTTAAGCTACTAAGTGAAATTGTGGAGGCAATTTCGTAAGAAAAATCTGGATGTATTATACCAGCCAGGATAATCCCTGATACGCTAGTATGAATTAATGTTCCAGGTTTGGTTTTCATGGAGTTCTGTTTCCTCTAGATGTGTTTATGCACCCAGACTGACCACCATTATACACAGCCAAATAAACCATGAGTGCAATTTGTCTTGAACAATATGATTAAAATGCACCTTTTTTTAAGCCATCAAGATCATTTGATATGACGGCACTGACCTATGTCAGTCTGTGTGGGCTCGCTCTTTTGGCAGAGGTCCACAATAGCTGTGATATCCCAGCAGGTTTTTGCTGGATATCACAGCAAAACAATAAATTACTGGCTCAATTTTAAAGCAGGAGAAAGAAAACAACATGGAAAACTAGCTTAAAATGGTTTACAAGACAAATAATGCAAATGGTTGGAGCAGTCATTGTGCACAATTTAACCCTTTCTTAAAACTCTGCTTCTACTTTCAGAAAAGTGAAACCTAGTAATATTAGTTTTTATATTAACTCTCTGGTCTGAGATTTACTCATTTCTACTGCAGGAGATGCAAATTCCCTTAAAATAGCATTTGCTGACACTACAACATTTCTATGGCTCAAATAAGTACTTTGAATCCATTGCTCCTAGCTAACTGGTGCTCTTTGCTAAACCTTGAAATTATGTAATTGTCTCTTCACTGGAACTACCTCTGCAGAAATAGGTGGAAGAATAGGAAGATAAGAACATGTAGAATAAGGCTCAATATCTCTGAAGGGAGGTGACATTTTTGTCTTAAGAGATTGTCAGTCCTTCAAGTCATTTATGACTGATTTTCAGAAGACAAACATCTAAAATTAAATGCTTCAGATTTGCAAGCAGCTATGAGTCATGGGTAGATGTAGAGAAAAGCAGAAAAACCAGCAGTGGCAGAAAGTGGGTGTTAAGAATAATACAAAATAAATTTGAGATCTGATAGCTGAATATTCATAATTAAGCTCATTCTATTTCAGTTTTCCAGAAAGATGTTATTTGAGTTTCATTAGCTCATTTTTCAATATCAGCAATCCCAAATAAGATGACTAATTTGTTATCCAAAATAGCAAAATATGCAAGTTCAAATAAGGAAATCTATAGTACATGTGAAAGTCAATAATGTAAAAAAAAAAATCACTGTTTTATGAAGGAGCTCTTGTATGTTTCTCAGTTGTAATGGAGTCTGATTTTTAATGCTTTGTTGGTATTTTTAGAAACATTAAAGATAGTTTAATGGAGTGCATCTATTCTTCATTATTTTGACCTTCACGGTCCTCTGAATAAGTTCAACTCATCCAAATAGCTGGTTGCTTAGCCTGGTACTGGCACATCAGGTGAATGACAACGATAAAATTCATCACGTGGAACTGTGGGATCGTATCCCAGTGCATATTTTCTCTCCTGGAAAGGCTGTGAGTAGCTGGCAGTCATGTCTCTAGGGAGTGATCAGAGAGGATGCAGATGGGACGTATGATGGCAACCATTCTTGCAAAGATTTCCCTCCCTGAGGTGGGAAGATGAAACACATGAACAAAGCAATTTCTGCATGAGTGCATCTTACTGCTCCTTAGTCAGGTTCCCTTTTCCTTTCACTCTTGAAAGATGTGCTTAATAAAACAACAGTTAATAACATCTATGCATTTAGTATCTGATATACTGAGAACATGTTTCACAAAATCAGAATACATTTTAAAAGCAATTAAATTTGAAAACTGGTCATCATACAAAAATGGGAAAATCAAATTTCAGCTGTGATGACAAAGGAGAAAATAGACTCTGTAGTTAAACTTCAGCTTTTCATTACAGACAAAATGTTTTTGTCAGTATGATGTCATAGATGTTTGTTAGTTGTGCATCACTGAATATTCTGACCTTGTTTGTATACTGGAGTGTACAATTCCTAATCTTCATGTGTTAAATACTTCTGTCCCAGGTAACAATAAGAAAACTTGATTTTGTAGACATAACATGAAAAGGAAGGAAAATTCTTCTAAAGAGGAGAACTTACTGTGTCCAGTAAATCTATGCCTGATCTTCTGTTGTGACTGCTGTGTGCTGCACTGAGCAGTTCTAAAACTAATACAAAGACCCACCTAGATCAGGAGGATTCCTTTTGAATAGAACCAATACTAAGCACTTTGTCCTCTGCTTCTCCCTTTTCTTCTGATCTTTTTCCTTACTGATTAGTGATTGCAGCCCAGCTTTCTGTGGAAAAGTGAGTGCAGCTTTCAAGCTCTTATCTGCAGCCTCCATGAGCTTGAATTGCAATCATTTAAGTGGAGAATATAAGAAGCTGTCTGGCAGCATCTTCCTTTAATCAGCAGAGAAGCTACCCATCTTTCCCACCTAAATTACGATATGAACTAGGGTTAGAACTTGAATATAGGCCTTCCCACTTTTGCTAGTTTAATATATTTGCACTGGAGCTAGAAATGTCTTACATACTTGGTATTTAAAACACAATAATGAAATAATAATTGGTAAAAGGCTGCTCTATTTATTATTATATCTAAATGAAGTGACCCGTAGCAGTTCTCCAGCAGACTGAAAATCAAAAATAAATAGTAATGCTTCCCACTTACTCTGTTGCTAAGAACAGGTAATTATATTTTAGCCAGAAGCAAATATCAGAAGCACAATGGGAAAGACATGTAAGGTACCTTACAGTGAAGGTTTCTTTTGTCAAAACTTGAGACTTTTGGCATTTAGAACACCCTTTGGGCCCCACTGTGCATTAGGCACCCATGCCTAATAACCTGTGCATACCTGGAGCAATGGTTCTAGCAGGGTATGTGATGACATTCAAGAATCTTAGCCCTTAAAAAGGTGGTTAAAAGGCAAGAGTAAAATGTAATGCATGAAATAAAGAATTAAATACCATCAGCTGATAAAGTAAATAAGTGTGTCCAGTAGGACAAAGATGCTGGAAGACCTACTCATGGTGGGTCTCCCTGTTGCTTGCGTTGCTGGAATTCGAGACTGACTCCAATATAGACCAATAGCACCACCTTTAAAAAAACTGCAGGACTTGATGGCTTGGTGACTGGCACTTAATGTTCTTGATTTAACAGTGGTATGAGTGCTTAGCATCTGTAGGTGGGTCAGCTCCTTTTCTCCCTGACGGGTTTTTCTGCTGCCACTTCTTTGATGGGTCCACTCTGAGGGGTTATTCTTTCTTAGGGTTTTTTTGATTCTCCTGACTCTGCCATAGAAGCTATGATTCATGCTCTTGTCAGGCTGCACTGGGCAAAGGTGCTTTTTTTCAAAGATAGTATCAAGATGTTAGTTTTTTAATATTTAAAATAAGGCTTTACTTTGGCGCAATCATTGGAGAGTTTGAAGCTGAAATAGGTTTCCTGACTAATACAGACTGCCCTTCTATTGTGTGAGTATAGGCTCACGTATGTGTGCTGACTTACTGGTCCAGCTTCCAGCTGCCAGTTCTGGCTTGCTGGCAGGGAGATGATATTGAATGATTTTTGTGGATTTGGTTTGGTTTGGTTTTTTTACTTGAGCACCAAAGGTCTTTGGTTTCCTCTTTCTACCTCATTTAAAAGACAGGTGGCTCTCGCTGATGGAAGACCTGGGAAGAAACCAAATTAATTCACAGGTCATAGAATCTCACAGTGTTCTGTTAATTAACACTAAAACTACTGAGGAAACAAACTGAACAAGCAGCCAGCTGGAGAGAGGTGCACAAGCCCTGTGTCAGTTAGCTCTTTATCAAATGACTAAACAGTGTCTGATCCTACAAGGAAAGTTGTAAGAGTTTGTCAGATTCCTGCATTGAGGCTTCTGGTCTCCACTTAGAGATTGGCCAAGTCTCTAAAGCAGCCAGGATAATGTCCTTTCCAAGATCTTTATCAGTCTTATGCTGCCACTTGATCCCTTTAGTGGAATGCAAATTTTCAGTCTAACTTTTGCACATTGGTAGCTATCTGACAGCTTCTGGCAAGGAGTTCCTTGGGTTTATTTCTGTTTATGGAAAACACAATTCATAAGCTGGGCATTTACTTTATTTTTGTTCGACTGTGTATGTCCTTATTCTCCTGTCAAAAGTCAGAGATGATAGTTGCTCAGTGTTCCACTCAAGGTATATATCTTTGATGTCACTTAATATTCCTCTTCCCAATATAAAGTCCAAATCCTTAAAGCATGCCTTCATTTTGCTTTGCCAATAACCAAACATTTCTGATTCTGACACATGTTTTTACACGATAGGTGTCCAATGCTGCACAGAATACATGAGACAAGACTGTACTGTTTAGTCATATGAAAGTATTGTCTCTAGGGCTGGTTTGGGGATATTTTTATTTCATTTTATTTTAATGAAACATATCTGGCTTTCTGTAATAATTTGCAGATCTCTTGATACAGTTAAACTGTGCAGATGGTTTATATATATCTTAAATGTGTATGCTCTTCACTGTGCATATAAGTACTTAATTATGTTATCATGATGCTCTTGTTTAGGTCTTTTGGCACTTTCCTACAGTCTTCTCTGGACATTGCAAACTCAAGTAACTTGGTAGGACATAACATTTCGTCTGTCTTGCAAAAATGTATTTTAATACAGCATAGCATAGTCCCTTTGGTAATTCAGTCACTTTATATATAAACTGCATCTGCACTCTCTGATACACTATTTAGGCTTGATGACTTATTATTTTTGAACTACTAATTTGCTTTGTCTTCCATATCCCTTTTTCTGGACTACATCTCTTTGTTCATTGTGTTTCAGGTCAACGGTTTTCTAGTGCCTGGCACCTGGATATTTCTTATTATTTGGATGTATTTGAATAATTTGATGATTGCCAGACTCATGCTTAAGTATGAAAAGATGAAATGCAAACTTAGCTTCTAGCAATGTCCTAGTCTGTGTTTGCAGAGGTGTGTTTTCTTGGTTTGGAATTTGTAAAAGAAAGCTCATAAAAGCTGTCAAACAGGTCTTTCACTGCAGATTTTATATGAGAAAGTCTCTTAAAATTTAATCTGGATGATCTGGACAGAAATTAATCATCTGAAAAAAATAATAGACAAATAACATAGTGTAAAAATGCCAATAAATATTCCCTGTTAGTGTGCCCAATACTTCTAGAGCCAGTCATCACGAAAAGCAAAGATGATTATCTACTATATTGCCTTAAAATGTACCCACTCAGGGTAAGATTCAGTGCCTAAAATCTCATCTAATAGTCCAAAGAAATATTAAAACTAAGTACAAGATTACCTCGAAGGATGGCCACCGTGAAATGAAGGGAAAATATTATTTGACCTTGTGAATAATTCATTTTGGTCAATGAAACTGTAAGAAAAATTATGTGATAAAAACGTCTCTTTAGTAGGGCTACGAGCACTCTCTTTCTTAATGTCTACTATTTTCCAACAGACTAGTGGGTCTAAAGGGATTAAAATATTAGCCATGGTTTATACCTTGGACAGTATGTTAACAACAAAAATGTATGAGCAACAGTGATGGGTTTATGCAAACGTGAAACAAGTTATAGCCCAGTTATATTTTGCATTGGATTTGGGTTTGTCTTTGCCTGTTGAGTGAAACAAATGGAATCTGGCTGTAAAACTTGCTCTTTCAAGTAGCAGGATATGGAGTACAGGATATTGAGTACATTACCATAAGCTATCACTTTCTGATTCTCTTAGCTCATGGCTATGGATTAATATAAGACAAGCAACCGTTTCTTTCACACTTCATAAAACAGAAAACCCTCAATTGTCTATACACTTATAAACACAAATAATGCTTAAAATGCCACATAGACAGTATTTGCCATAAATACTCTTATTATTAATGGATTGTTCTAAGTGCAGTTCCTGAACAATAACTTTTTACTATGTAATCTAAAAAGTATCTAAACTGAACAACAGTGCAGAGTAATGGCTTGCTGCTTCAGCTGTCCTACTAGAATATTTTACTATGCATTTATTTCAGCTATAGATAGAGTATTTGCTTACCAAATAGAAATGAAAGATGATGAATGTTACTTTTATTTTTTCAGAACAATTTCCTGCATTTCAAGTACTATATATTCATTTTTTTCTTCAAATGACAACCAGAGTCTTTACTTGTAAAAACCCCCAAACATCTGAGTAACTTTTTATCCTATATGAGTGACTGAAATTAATTTTCTTTTTTCAAACTCTGCCATTCAGCATTGTAAAAGACATCTGTACTCTGTATATCCCATAGAGATGTATATAACAATTTAATATTGTAATTTATAAATGAAGCATAAATGTCCCATAAGGACCAGGGCTACCAATCCAGAAATTTCTCCTAATTGCCTATAGAATCACTCATCATACATCCTGGATAGGCAATCAGTAGTAGACACTCACTACAACATCACCTTTGTTTTCCATTTCCGTAATCCTCACCCAGTGGCTCGGAACCACATCATCACTAACTGTACAATCAAACCTTTCCCTTACCTATAGTGTGACACTTCCACCTCTCCTGCACACATTCATTAGTGTTTGAAATAGCAAATACTGGTTGGCAGTGAAAAGAAGCAGAAGTACATAAAGAAAAGGTGATGTGAAGATGATAATGGGGTATCAGGAAAATGGGTGTTGCTTATTAAGTCAGTTAATTTTTAATATTTCATCTATTGCTGCTGAAATTCTGGCTGTTCTATAAATGCCTTCTATTGTCTCTCATACCCTAAAAAGCCCAAAGGCTATTTGGAGAGAGTTGTTAGTTTAAGTGCTTTGCAATTTAAAATATGTAATAATCTGCTTGCAGCAATTTACTAGACAGTTCTGTATGCAGATGTTCTTCAGAGAAAGGGTGAATATGAGCTAAACCCCTACAATGCTCAACTGTCGGAAAGTTTTGATTTGAACCAGAATTTAAAAACTTTCCTGCTGGCAGCCATCTCTGCACTGCCTTGGAGCCAGAGCACCTGACAAGTATTCTTTAAGGAAAAACTGAAATATTTATTTATATTTAGTAAAGGTGGCAGATTCCAAGCCTGATTTTTGCTTATGTGTTAGTGGTGATATCAGGTGTTCAAAAGAGTGGAACTAAGCAACTTTTGAACACAACTTAAGACCCATGAATGGAGTCATTCTTCGTGTTTCTTATGGTTCTGACAGAATGCAAAGTGATATTTGAATGCAGAAATATTTGTGCAGTTTAGATTAGTGACATTTGCTATCCAGGCAGCCCACTTCTACGTGGTTTCAAAAATGAGCAAAGTCTAATGGCTCAAATGTCTGACAAAAGTGTGCTGTAACTACCAAAGCTTATGTTGATTCCATCAGAAACTGTAATTTGGTCTGATTGATGTAAAGCATTGAAAGAGAAAAGGGAAGTGTAATAACCAAGGTATAATGAAGCTGATCCAGAGGCATAGCTAAAAGAAATATTAAGACAGTGCCACATTTATTTAATGGAACAAAAAAACCCCCAGTAACTAGGAAGTGGGAAGTTTCTTCGGCCCAGCTGAGGCCTTGAAGCTGAAAGGAGAGAAAATCATCAAAGTTGCCTGGAAATTTCAAATTGTGTTTTGGTTTAGAGAAGAACAGAGGAGAATGGGGATAGAGGGGAAATTATAGGTGTCATGTGGAAACTTTCATAACTTATGAACAGCCCTAATAGTAGGAAAATGGAAAAAATAAAGGAGGGTTTGGAGGGTTTTTCTTGTGTGGGTGGAGTTTTATTTCTCCTTGGGGTTAGCTGAATTCTAAAATATAAAGCAAGTTGTAGATAATCCACTCTATTCCCAGCTAACTGAAATTTTATGCAGGAGGATAGTGCTCAGTGCCTGTTTCCATACACAGTAACATCAGCACTCCTGATCAGCTATTCCATGATGGACTTTCGAGCCTTTTGGGACTTCTTTCCAGGGAAAGCACAAGTAATGTATTGTGTACTATTGGATGCAGAAGTAGAATAACCCAGGGGGAAAACAGTCCTAAACCAGATAGATAGATAGATAGATTCCCTGAAATATTTACACTGAGAAATCAGATTAAGTGATGAGAATAACCTGCAGTTTTTGGGCCAGAGATATAAGACAACATGCTTTAATTCTATCCAGCAACAGGCAGTAGTACAGCCACACATTAGTTGTATCCTCCCAGTGGGTTGTAAGCCATTTATACTACCTGCTTTCAGTCACTTGTTTTATTTGGAATAGCTAGGATTTTCCATTCACTATAAATTGTTTAGATTGTGCTACTGTTGCAATTCTATTAGCAGAGTAAAAGGGGCTGGTAAATACATAGTGCTGTTGCCATGCTCGTGAATTCATCCTTCAGGCAGACTTTCAATAAGTGATGAGAATATGAGAGGTGATAATGTGCAGTCCTGAAGAGATGCCAGTTTTGCAGAAAAATATGAAATGAAAAACAGTAAAGATAACCTTCTTAGAATAGATGTTTTCTGGTGACCAATGCATTTTTATAGAAGCACTGTGCTCAAGTGAAGATGTTTAAGCAAGTATTTACATATCTGTCCTAAATGCCATGGTGGTTGACAGCATCTGGTGAAAGCAATATTAACTTTTTGATGTGTATAGATACAGCTTAATGTTGTCAGAACTGATTTCATACAGGATTTTTTTCATTTTCCTACAGTTTTTTATTTTTCAGTGAGGATCAAAGTCAGAAAGAGGACTGTGCCTTAAAAATGTCTTTACCTTGTTGTGTCCTGTTTTGTAACATTCAGTTATGAGAATTTTACTGTTGACTTCAGAGCAACTTGGGCTGGGCTCTTAATGCTTGGTACACGGAACATTTCATTCACATTGTTGTCTTCTTAAGTATCAAGAGTTTCTCTTTTTATGTTTTCTTTTGTTTGTTTGTTTGTTTGTTCTCCTGTGCAAATGTTCAGGCTTTGTAGAATTCATTCCATGGAACAGCTGGTGAGTTACTGGCACACCACCACAAAATCAAAGCATATTGTTCCTGCTTCAGTATGCATCTGTTGCTGTTTTCTTAGCAGGAGGGTTAAAATGTTGTTCCCTTTATGTGTCTTTTTGCTTTTGGTGTGCAGTGAGGAACAGATTTGTGTCTGAACTGTAGGAACCAGATACTGTTATGCGCTGTATTCAGATGTATGTTCACCTATGTTTACATATAAGGTGGAACTTTATTCTGATGTCATTTATGTTAGTGGGAGCTATGAATAACTTGTTGTAAGTAATTTGGCTTACATGAATGAAGGACTAGGAATAGAGGCAAAGGTGTTGGATGAAGAAACTGCATAGCCTAGGATACTCATGAACAGAAAATAATTGGATTATATTTTTTGTACAACAGTTTTTGTGATTTTTCAACAAACTAGGAGTTTGTCCTCATCTGCAAGTGAGTGTTTTCAGTAGGTAGTTAAAAGACTTTATCTTAATCTGGCATCAATTATTCAGACCTTTAACATATCTCAGTTGTGTTACAATAGTGACGTCCATCTGGAAACGAGGTCTGCCATACTTAGGCACCATCTAGTACAAAATGTTACTGAGAAATGTCTTCTGCCTCACAGATCATCAGTGCCACAATCAAGCTTCCCTTTCTCTTCTAAACTTCCCACTGAATTTTGAATTGTGTCACTACTTTGACCCTGGTAGTCAATGTTTTCCATTGTATATCTAAACAGTCAACTCGAACCTTCAAATAAAAGTCATCGTCAGTAGTTTTCTTTGCTTGACACAGTGCAGCTCTCTATAGGTAAAGCTTCTTTCTATGTTCAGGTGTCAGAAGCATTTCAGGCCAGTCAGGCATGGCACTAAATGACCACAGAAATTAGACTGCCACAAACCTCCCTGCTCTGCACTTAGAACTTATCATGCTGCTCATATACTTACCTTTCCTGCCCCTAATACTTGGTAACATAGAAGGTTAATCCTATACAGGTTAAAATGACCTATAGGAAAAATATTCTGTCAATGCATTTTCTTCTGTAGAGTAAGATGAGAGCAGAAATCTAAGTTCAAAGGTAGGGCTAGGTAGTCAATTTGCCTTTACTTGGTACGATAAAAGCAGATACTGTGGTGTGGAGACACAGCTGTCTGATATGTGCTGCTGCTGATCCAGACTAGACAGAGCTGCCACACATGCTGCAGTGATGTAGTTTCACATAAAGGAGTTCAGCAGTAATTTTAGAAAGAATGTTTACAACAAAATGAAGAAAACCATTTCCTTTTCTTCCTTTAATTTCCTTTTCTTGTGTTTCTGTTTTATTTATCTAGTATTTTTATCATTGGAATTGAGTTGAATTCAGATAAGGATTTTTTGATGCAGCTCTTTTTGGACATTTGCAAATTATTCTGGTCAGTAACAGTGAATTGTGACAGCCCTTTGCTCAATTTTAGTGATACCAGCTACCTGATTCATACCCTCAGGACAAGAAGCTGGAGTTTTAATATATCGAGAAGAGCAGTACTAAATAGGCAGATTTCCTTTTTGCCAAAATAGTCTCCACATTTTTCATTAGATTTTGATGTATCTTTGAAAGCAAACCCAAATATCAGCACTGAATATCAACCTGTATGCCGAAGTGGGATTTTAGTGTTGATTATGCAGGAGGCTGGTTAGTATTTGCACACATAATTGTGAAGTCTGTTGAAAGTTGATGTGAGCATAAGCTGTAACATTTTAATTGGCCATTTTATTGAGGCATTGCAGAAGATGGACAAATACACACAATGCTTTGGTTACCAATAGCTGAAGTTTTGATTGAATAAAATTCCCATGCCTTTCAAATGATTCTCTTTCTCTACCAAAATGGAAAGCTGTACAATGCCATTTTCATAACAGTTTTCTTAATGATGCACAAAACTTTACAACAACAGATATAGGTTACCAAATGAAGAATAAAAGTACATAACTGCACCCTAAGGAAAAAGAAAGGTGCTTTGTTTTGTTTTTAAACAGGTTGTTTTTCACTGCAATACTACAATAACTGAGAGTTAGGTCATTTCATTAAAAGTTGTGACTGAGTTCTTCAGACAGATTCAGTGTGTCTCCTATGCTTTAAGGCATGGTTCTGCTCTTCACTGGAGTTGACTGGAATTTTATGTAAGTATAGAAGAGAACGTGGGACTCAATTGATACAGCCTAATGCTCTATTAGTTCTTTCTTTGTTGGCTCTTGTTTTTCAGTTTCATTAGTGGTGTTGAGTCAATTGGTCAAATTCTGCTATTTATAATAGGTGGTAGACTTGGAATTTCTTCCCAGTTTTCATGGAAGGCTGTAACTTCCCTGGACAGTGGCTCTACATTACAGATATATAGCACAGTCAATGCTTCATAAGCATGTTGTACAAGAATTGTACTTTTGAGTGTTGCAATTTTGTATCTTAAATCATCATCTTATATCATTTGGTGTGTTTTCCTTATATTATTATCTTTGAGATTGAGATTTGAACTGATTTGCTATCAGACACAATAGTTCTTCTATTAACTATTGAGAGAAGCACTTCCTAATTCTGAGACCTGTGCAGGAGCCCTAGCTCCATGCTGGAATGAGACCTTATTGCACACTCATTCTCCTCTCTGCTTCAGTTTTCAGTGGAAGTGAATCCAGCTGTGTGGATTAGGCAGGCACCTCCAGGTTCACTGCTGAGGTTCTAATCTATAAAATCTACTTGGTTTATATACAGCCTGGGAGTGTTAGTTTTTAATTAAAGAAAACTCCTAGGCATAGAAGCTGTGAAGAAAGAAGCTTCGTCTATGGAGAAAAGCTTGAAAATGTGAACATAAATACCCTGACATCAGAACACAGTACTATCAAAAATCTGCAAAGATTGAGAATTCACGATCTTTGTTTTTTTGAGGCACTGGTAATATTTTCCTTACTACAGTTCTGTTTGGAAATATATTTTTACTTTTGTTGAGGGTGTCTTTCTGTTTGCTATGTTAAACCTTGCAGAGATGATGATGATGCTTGTCAAACAGATGAATCCCTTGTGTAATTTCATTGCCTTCCCTGGAGCTTTTCCCAGTGCTATTTTAGGAGAATCTCAAATGGTGCATAAATGCTTTCCATGGTTGGAGCTCTCTCTTGTTCTGTGTAGACGAAAACGATGACTGTAACTTGGGCTTTAAGCCTTTGGCTGTTTGAAGAGCTGAGTTCCCTGCTAAGCTGCATAGTATGAGTCACTGGCATTAAGTCTAATAGTGTTGATGACACATTGTGCATCTCACAGCACTCAGCTTGGAACAACAGGTCTAGAATCCACTCTTTGTCCTCTTCTGAGTGTAGTTAGGGTGCTGAGCTCACGAATTGAAACACATATACCTACTTTAATGCAGAATGCACATGGATGTTAAAAAACACTTGTCTTAGTAGTTTTAAAATTAAAATGCTCAAATTTATTCTATGAACCTCTTTTTTTTCATGAAGGAAGCAAAGCATTTTTCCCTTTCCTTCTTTCCCCACAGGAATCTTTTACACGTTTTCTTTTAAAACTGAACAGTTCCCAACTTCAACATAAAATCATAGAATTGTTAAAGTTGGAAAAAGCCACTAAGATCATCCAGTCCAGCCATTAACCCAGCACTGTCATCTTCACTGCTAAACCATGTCCCTAAGTGCCATATCTAGACTTTTCCGATCACTTCCAGGGCCAGTGACTCCACTGCTTCCCTGGGCAGTGTGTTCCAGCCCTTTCCGTGAAGAAATTTTTCCTCATATCCAGTCTAAACCTCCTCTGGCACAACTTAAGACCATTTCCTCTTGTTTTGTCACAGAACAACATACTGTGCTCTTCTAGACTTCACCTCCACCTCTTGACTCAGAACTGGGATATCCATCAGAGATAAACAATTTCCCCTCCTGTTTCCCTTCCCCCTCCACATTAATAGCACCAGTTTAAAGATCTGTTCACAAGCAGATCAACTACATTGATAGGAGGGGGCATTAATTTCTGATGGGTATGTTTATGGCAATGGGCTAGTCTGGACAGGGCTATGGAAGACTTGATTTTTGTCTGCCATCAAAGGGAGAGTGAGACTGGCAACGAGAGAAGGATACAGAGAGACTGACCAAATCTGTGCCACAAAAAGAAATTCATGAACCCCTCCTTTCTGCTCCCCAGTCAACTTCTGGGTTTGACTTAATAAGTACAAGAGACCTTGTTCCAAGAGAAAGAATGAGGGTGTGTAAACAAGGAAAGTAGATGTTAGGGTAAAAAAAGCATTATTTTCTAAAAGAAATATGATAGGTCATCTGGTGTTTAGCAAGTTCAACTTAAATTGATGGCTGATGGTAAAACATGTAAGTTGAATATTTTATTTGATTGAAAATAATGCCAATTTCAATTAAGCAAAACTATGTGTGAATTCACCAATTTGGTTAAGAAACCTTATCAGAAATTCAAATGTTTTCATCAAAAGTCAAAGTATTTTTTTCTTTATATATATATATATATATAAATGTTTGAGATTTCCATTTCAGACCATTTTGTATTGAAATATATTTACACATAGCAGTAAGGAAGAACAGCCTTTCCAAGGTGGCAGCACCTTTATAGGCTTCCTTGTTTGTTTCTTTAGAGAAGGATTGAATAAATATTTCAGGCTGATGTGTTTTCTTTTTATTCTCAGCTTCCAAGTCAATAGCTGATTTGGTACAGTAAGTTTCAGAGATTTAGCTAAAAGCATCCCCTGAGTCCACTATTTACTACATAGAGAAGTAAGGACCAAACAGATCAAGAATCTTGGATTTCAAGAGGGACCAGTGGTGTTCATAGCCTGCATCAACACTGAGAGTTTTGGCTTTTGTATCTGTCTTTTGCATGTGATTATCTTGATGAATTAATTTGTTTGCTCCTTCCCAATTCAGTTAAATACTATTTGAATGCTGATCTACCTAAAACTGATACTCAAATTCCTGGAAATATGTCCTTTACTTGAATTTGTGTTTTTACTTTTGTTTTAGTTATTCTGTGTCTCATTTTAATCAAAATTAGAATTTGACCTCTGAAGATGTTCAGAAAGATTTTGTGATTCAATACAGATTTCATTCTTCTGTGAAAAGTTCCAGTTTCTGGCTCTTTAAAGAATGAGAAACACAGAGTTTCTGGGAGAGCAGGACTGAAAATTAAGTGCTAATTTTCCATCATTATGTTACATTATCACAATGATTGCATGTCTGCAGGGAAGATTGGCTTTAGAAAACAGTGTCATTCTGTAGTGGTGAGAGGAAAAACGGCTGATAAAGAGCATGAAACTACTTTCCAGAACTTCTGATATTAGTTGAAAATGAAAACTGGCAGTGACTTTAATTCACATCTTCCACTATTTAAAGAAAAATGCTATCAAAATGAAGTTCATAGATGTGAGTATGTAGGCATCTTGCAATGAGTGAAAAAAATTTCATTACCTTTTCTCACTGATAAAAGTTGTTGACAAAAATCAGTCTAATAACCACATCTTACTAAATCAAATCACTTATATTCAGTTAAAGGAAGGAGTGTTTCTTTCTTTTTTTTTCACACTGATGCAAAATAGAGGTTGTTTCATTGCTGCAAGTAGAGAAAATCAATGCAAATGAGAACATAATCAGTCTTGAAACATTTGAATGATTTGTATGGATACCAAATAAAATCAAGACAATTTATGTGCTGCATAGTAGCTTAGAGGAAAAAAAGTTATTATGCTTAAATTATGTTTGTCCAATTCTTCTAAATGAGTTATTTCTTTGTAATAAAATTGACACCTAGTAGAGTAACAATTTTTTCCACAGTGATAGAATTGAAACAGTCTTTAACCATTATCACATGGCATATTCCTTTTGTTTCCTGTGATGTAAGGTAAAAAAGTTGCTTAATGGTTGGACTCGATCTTAAGGGTCTTTTCCGATGTAAACAATTCTATGATAATAAATCAAATATTTAATAACCATCAGCCTATAAAAATGGAAATGTAGTATGGAATCATGTACTTTTGAATTAGTGCCCTTCATCATACTTTTATAAAACTGGAAGGGGAAAAGTTCACCAGAGATGTGCATTAAGTTATACATTTCATATGGGCTATTAGAGAAACATTAGAGAGCAATAAAAACATGGAACTTGCTATGATTTCTTGTATGGCAGCAGTGCAGAATGGCTGTGGTTTACCCATCAGTTTCAGAATGCTGAGAAAATAAGCAAAGAGAGGTCCTTCTCTAGTTACCTTCCCATTACTAATTCAACTCACACTACTCTTCCAAGTGCATCGGTTTTTCTGACAGCTGTATGTCCTGTGTTTAAAGCATACTGCCCATGTGAATTTGTTTGTTGACCAGGTCTGATTTCGGCTCAGGTTGTGGCTTGTTGATTGTGGTTTTGGTTGTTTCTTTAAGGACTTATTATGCAATATTTGCACTGTCCTTTTGGGTGGATCCTTCTTAAGGGTTCCTAGTTATGGTGAGACAAAGAAGAAATAAATGTTAACCACAAGTGTCCACTAGAAATTTCTAGCTTGTTGAAAATTTCCTAGGCATAACACCAGGGTATTAATATTTCAAACCATCTCCTGAAAAATACTGTTTTCTGGCAAATCTCATTGGTAGTTATATGTAAAACAACTGCACTGAGTGAGAATGAGTTGATGTAATGTGGAGCTTAATCTGGCTGTAATATCTGCATTCTTTGATGTATTTGCCCACATTTTAATTGTGATACACACAGATTGTAAAGCCACACATATTTCTGGGGAATAATTTTTTTAAAAATATAAATTATTGGATTTGTAGTTGGCTCACACTATGTACTCAACTGTTTACTGAGACATAACACAGTTTTTAATTGTGTCTTGCGAAAAGGATCACAGGTGACCTCTAACTAAACTGATCTCTGAACAGGGGGAGAAATGCTGCATTAACTAGTCAAAAAGCTGAGAAACGCTTTTCATTTCAGACTTCTTGCTCTCCTCAGGCACTGTCTGTGTGAGCCTCTTTAGGGGAGTATTGTGATTCAGCAGATCTCTGTCATTAATTTCACGCAGGGCAGGCAGTCTCCTGCAGAGGCACTCGGTGTTCTCTTTTCTGCTTTTTTAATCAGTTAGGATGCTGTTAAACGACAGGAAGTTCTAGCAGCATGGTTAATGCTGATAATGAAATAAACTGCCTGTCAAACCTGAAAGCAACACATAAATAATTTTTGACTGCTTCAGGGAAAAAAAAGCCCCACAAAAAAAACAACAAACCAGACCACCTGAAATAAATACATTTAGTATATATAAAAAACAAGTATGTTGAAAGGCTAATTCTGTGTTTTAGCTAGGGCTGAGTGGTAGCTTGAAATGTGCAGCCAGCCTTTCTCCAGATGACAGAGATTGTATTAACTGGATTTCATTGCAGAACATTGTTTCAGGGGTCTGTGGAAGCCCCTCACTGAGATTCTACCACTAAACTGAATGAGAAGTTTGCTTTGATTCCTTTTTATACAATGGAGGAATTAATTTCACTGCTGGTCACTGTCAGATCATTCCTATCAAGAATCATAGTACCCCAGGTAAAGTCCCTGAAAAGAAATATATGAGGAAAGGGAACTTTTTTCAGGGAACTTTGCCCATTTTGTCTGTATTTTTTTTCCTTGTATTTGAATCATTCCTATCCTCCCCTATAAGTACCCTCTCTTCCAGTGAGATTGGATTTCCTCATCTCCTCATCTTACACTTCTACATATGAAGATGAAGTTATCAGCTAAGGCAGATGATTGAGGTCTAGGAAAAGGTGATACCACTGGGGCAAATGTTTCTTCATCTGACCACCTCCATGTCTCCCATAATGTTGTTTCTTTATAAGGAAGTCAGGACCAGGGTGCTCAGTCTAAGTAGATTTTGGTGAGTCATTCTTCTCTCTGAGGAGTCAGCCTTGCCCAGTTCTCATCTCTGACTCACTGTAGCTGTAAATGGTGGGACATCTATTTTTCAAAGGGCAGTAATAAACTCTATTCAGAACAAGTTCATCTGCTTTTACCATTAATTTCTCTATAAAGTACAGTTCGTTCTCTCCGAAATCGTGACTCCTGGCATTGGCAAGTTCTTCAGGGCTGGACTGCAGTCACAGGAATGGTAAAAGTGTACAAGTATTCCTTAAATAACACTTATTTATGTAATTCTTTTATGTATATAAAAATAGGTTTTACTGACTCAGTTAAAACTATAAACTTGGATATAGAGGAAAATCACATTTTTCACCTGTGAAATGAAAACCAATAAAAACTCTTGTTTTGATGGATTGATCTTTTCTCAAACTTTGCCCATTCTATTTCTAATTATATCAGCATGAGAAACTGGGATAAACTTTTACTGTCTTGATGCAGGCAGAACCTGTTTTAGTGTCTGAGGTGCTTTCTGTCTGACAAGATGACACTTGTTTGTCCCTGGAAACTCTGTGCCTCAGCATCAGGAGAAAATCTAGTAGATAAAGGCACTGAATTATATACATAATCTCAGGTCACATAGATCACTATGTACCTTCTGTGTTTTGCTGTGGCTATTCGACTAGCAAAGGAAAAAACAAACCAGAGTCTTATCTATCTGTGCTTCTATTCTAGGAACTCATAACTGCTCAGAAATTCTCCCTTTGGAGTGGAGTGTTCCTTACCCTTGTTCTGTAATCATGGGTAATTTCAGAAGAGGAAATTAGAAAAAAAACCCTAAAGCAATAGCTATTGTTTTAATCCTAAAAGAAAATGTTACCAGGCTTGAAAGAAAAGGAACGGTATGTTTGTTACCTTGCAGACATAAAGCCTGTACCCAGGATATTTTCAGACATGACATCAGGCAAGCAAAATCTGCCTTGCAAATTGGGCACTAGGATGCAAACTTTGTTGCTTGGACCTAACTCCATGTAGTAAAAGAATTGCAGTATCATGCCATCTATATCTGCTTTTTCACAACACTTTTCATGGATAGATCTGCTTTTTCCTTTTTATGGATGATGGCTCTAAAGGCACAGAATTTTAGTCTATTCACTGGACTAGTTACAAAGCTCAGGTTTTCTGAATTCAGTTCAGTGCTCTGTACTCCATTCTGATAGAGTTATGACATTCAAGCTGAGTACTTGTGTGTTCACACAGCACTGGAAAAGTTTGAATTGGTCATGAAGATATAGACATTTATACTTCATTTATACTGTATCAGCTGGAAAAGTATTGCCTTCCTTCCTGGGCAAGGTTAGCATATGTCTGTACTCACAGCTGCTGCAGGTGAAGAATGAAGGATGGTATGCTGCAGAGCTTGAGCACAAGGGCAAATCAGGCAAAGCCCATTTCTGCAGGGCCCAGAACAAGAAAACAGCTTGCTTTTTTAGATGTTGCATGCCCAGCAGCCTTAAACCATATGGAGGAGTTGCCAAAGCTAGTTGATAAAGTTTGCAGCAAATAATCACTAAGTGGCATGTTTTGTTTGTCCTCGGCAGAATGACGCACACTGCAGCAAAACTAAATTGATATTAGTATTTCTATTAATATAATTGATAGTTATATTGAAAGGAACAGACAGGCAGAATCTATTCATAAGTGGCACTGCAGCTGGTATCACCACCACAGTTTTGGGTTCTTTGACAGTGGTATGGCCAATGCAGTGCCAGGCATGCTGGCATCAGACAGAACTTGCCTTTCTCAGTGAGGAAGGAGTCTTTGCCTCAGAACTAGTGAGACTCATTGACAGGGCTTTAAACTAGATATGGTAAGAGATGGGGATAATACAAGGCAGGCTGTGGGAAAGTATGAAAAAGTTAGAGGGACAGGGTACTTGTGAGGACCCTCAGCAGGTGATTCTGAGATGCACCATCCACACTGGAGCACACCTGCAGTCTTGCAGAGAGAGATGAGCCAGGGAGTGCTGAGGTAATAAAAGCCATCAGGGAAACTTCAGAGAACCACCCCACTATCAAAAGAAGGCTTAAGAGGAAATACCTCAATCAAGCAGCTGAAGCTGCAACTGTTAGATAGGATTACAGGGCACCCCTTTGCACTCCCACTGGGGTATTGTCGCCATCAAGTACTTCTATTAGGTGCCTGTACACGAATGCACACAGTATGGGGAACAAATAGGAAGAACTAGAGATCTGTGTGCAGTCACAAGCCTTTGATCTCACTGGGATTACAGAGATGTGGTGGGATAGCTCACATGACTGGAATGTTGTCATGAAGGGCTGCACACTGTTTAGAAGAGACAGACCAGGAACCCTTGTTCTTGTGGGGGACTTTACTACCTTGACATCTGCTGGAGAAGTCATACAGCAAAGCACAGTCCGGGAGGTTCCTGGAAAGCATTGATGATAATTCCTTGTCACAGGTAGTGAAGGATCCCATGATAAATGGTGTGTTGCTTGACCTGATACTAACCAAGAAGGAAGGCCTTGTTGATGATGTGAAGGTTGGGAGCACTCTTGGCTGTAGTGCTCATAAGATTGTAGAGTTCAGTATCAAATGAAGAGGTAGCAGGACAGCAACTAAAACTACAACTGTGGTTTTCGGGAGACCTAAGTTTAGCCTGTTAAGGGATCTTCTTGGATAAATCCCATGGGAGCAGGCCCTGCAGGGAAGAGGGGTCCAAGAGTTGGTTGTTCAGTTCAGTTGGTTGTTATTAAAGGCTCACTTCCTCCAGGCTCAAGAATGATGCATCCCAACGAGAAAGAAATTGGGCCAAGGGCATAGGAAACCCTGTGGGTGCACCAAGAACTCCTGTCTGAAACACAAGCAAGAAGAGGGGTCAGGCCAGTGAATATAAAGGGGTGGCCAGGGTACGGAGATATTAAACTGGAAAGGCCAAGGCCAACCTAGAATTAAATCTGGTCAAGGATATAAAGAATAATAAAAAAGGGCTTTTTCAAATACATAAATACCAAAAGGAAAACAAAGGATAATATGGATCCACTAGTTAATGAAGAGGGCACCCTGATAATAGAGGATGCAGAAAAGGCAGAGTTATTGAATGCCTTTTTTGCATCAGTCTTCATTGATAAGATCAGTCTGCAGGGATCTCTGACCCAAGAGACGAGACCCAAGAGAAGGTGAGGAAAAAGACCTTCCCTGGGTCGAAGAGGATTGGGTCAGAGAACACCTAGTTAAACTGGACATCCACAAGTCTGTGGGCCCTGATGGGATGCATCCATGAGTGCTGAGAGAACTGGCGGACATCATAGCCAGGCTGCTCACAATCATCTGTGAAAAGTCACGGAGATCAGGAGAGGTGCCTGAAGACTAGAAGAAAGCAAATGTCACCCCAGTCTTCCAAAAGGGCAAGAAGGAGGATCCAGGGAACTACCATCCAGTCAGCCTCACCTCAGCCCCCAGAAAGGTAATGAAATACATCATTCTGGAGTCCATCTCTGCCTACGTGGAAGACAAGAAGGTGATCAGGAGTAGTCAGCATGGGTTCACTAAAAGTAAGTTGTGTTTGACCAGCCTGATTGCAATCAGCGATGAAACAACTGCCTGGATGGATGAAGGGAGAGCTGCGGGCATTGTCTACCTTGGCTTCAGCAAGGCTTTTGACACTGTGTCCCACAGCATCCTCATCAGCAAACTCAAGAAATATGGATTGGATGAGTAGACAATTAAGTGGCAGAAATGTATGCACATGAAGTTCCATGTGAATACGTGGAAGAACTTCTTTACTGTGCGAGTCACAGCACACTGGAACAAATTTCCCAGAGAGGTCATGGATTCTTCCTCACTGGAGATATTCAAGAATTGTCTGGGCACAATCCTGTGCTATGTACTCTGGGATAACCCTGCTTGAGCAGGGAGGTTGCTCCATATGACCTGTTGTGGTCCCTTCCAACCTGACCAATTCTGTGATTCTATAAATTCAGGCTGTGCCTAATACCACAGAATTTGCAATAAGGAAGCAGCTCTTTTAATTTTAAGCAGTTTCTCCAATGTAATGTGAGTAAAAGATAAAATATTCATGAAGAAAAAGAGAACATGTTCATCAAGACTGAGGTTCTACATGGGAAACTTGTGAAAAGATCTGCCGAGCATGACAGCAGCTGCTGGTAAAGTAGGACACCCCTTGACTCCAAAGGCACTTCTCTAAGTACCAGATTTGAGTATGAAGGTCAGGTCAGCTTAGCCAACATTCTCTCGGTGCATATACCTCAAATTTCTGCCCACCCACAAACCTACCAGGGTCTGTCACAAATCAGCAACATCAAATTGTCTTTTTCTCAAAAGTCAACCAGCGGGTGTTAACACTTAAAAATTACTAGGCAGAGCCACATACTGTTTTTCTAATAAATATCAAGCAGACATCAAAACCACTGGCTCTAAGGTTATTGGGCTATTTTTTGAGGTAAGTATAATGTATATTGTACTGTATAAATGATTGTACTGTTATAAATAGCATGTTTTATTCCATACTGTATTTAGAGTGCATATGTAATGTGTGTGTTTATGCTATACAAAAGTATATGCATCCCAGATGCATACAGAGATGCATCCCAACAGAGAGGAAGTCAGGCAAAACCACCAGAAGTCCTACAAGCATGAACAAGGAGCTCCTGGACAAATTAAAACACAAAAATAAAGCCTACAGAAGGTGGAAGCAAGGTAGGTAGCCTGGCAGGAACACAGAGATTGGTTAATCAGCCAGGGATCAGGCTAAAGGCCTCAGTGACATTCCTCAGAGGGTCAGTGTTGGGACTGGTGTTGTTTAACATCTTTGTCAGTGATGTGGACAGTGGGATTGAGTACACCCTCAGTAAAGTTTCTGTGTGGTGTGGTCCCCATAGGAATGGATGCTATCCAGGGGGACCTTGACAGGCGTGAGAGTTGGGTCCAAGCAAACCTCATGAAATTCAACAAGGCCAAGTGCAAGGTCCTGCACCTGGATTGGGGCCATCATAAGCACAAGTACAGGCTAGGCAAGAATGGATTTAGAACAGCCCTGCTGTGAAGGACTTGGGGGCATTCGTGGATGAAAGGCTGGATATGAGCCAGCAGCCTGTGCTTGCATCCCAGAAGGCCAACTGTATCCTGGGATGCATCAAAAGTAGCATGGCCAGCAGGCCGAGAGAGGTGATTCTGCCCTTCTATTTAGCTCTCATGAGACCCCACCTGGAGTGCTGTGTCCAGCTCTGGGGCCTCCAGCACAGGAAGGATGTGGACCTGTCAGAGTGAGTCCAGAGGAGGCCCATGAAGATGATCAGAGAACTGGGGCATCTCTCCTATGAAGACAGGCTGAGAGAGTTGGGATTGTTCAGCCTGGAGAAGAGAAGGCTCCAGCAAGACCATAGACCAGCCTTCCAGTACCTAAGGGAGCTTACAAGAGAGACAGGGAGGGACTTTTTACAAGGGCATGTACTGATAGGACAAGGGGAATGGCTTTAAAATGATAGAGGACAGGTTTATATTAGATATTTGGAAGAATATTTTACTCTGAGGGTGGTGAGGCACTTCTGTCACTGTGACAAGGTTGCCCAGAGAAGTTGTGGCTGCCCCAGCCTAGGAAATGTTGAAGACCAGGTTGGATGGGGCTTTGATTAAACTGGCCTAGTGAAAGGTGTCCCTGCTCTTTGCAGGGGGTTTGGAAGTAGATCATTGTTAAGGGTCCTTGCAACCCAAACCATTCTGTGATTCCATGATTCTAGGAAAAATATTTTATGCTGGTAAACAGTCAAACAAGGAGTGTCAACACCTCTGAATGGTGTGCAGCAGACTGGGGCTCATTCCTCCCTCCTGCCATGTATGGTCCCTGTGCCCCTTGTTGTGGCTTAACCCCAGGCAGCCATCAAGCCCCATGCAGCTGCTTCCTCACTCGCCCCACCAGTAGGACTGGGGAGAGAATCACAAGGGTAAAAGCTAGAAAAATCATGGGTTGAGTTTAATAAGGAAAGCAAAAACCATGCACATAAGCAAAGCAAAACAAGAATTTAATTCACTGCTTCCTATGGGCAGGTGTTCAGCCATCTCCAGGAGAGCAGGGCCCCATCATGTGCAGTGGTTACTTGGGAAGACAAACATCATCACTCCAAACATCTCCCATTTCCTCCTTCTTCCTCCTACTTTATATACTGAGCATGATGTCATATGGTATGGAATATCCCTTTGGTCAGTTTGGGTCCTCTGTCCCGGCTGTGTCTCCTCCCAGTCTCCTATGCACCCCCAATCTCCTTGCCAGTGTGGCTGTATGAAAAGCAGAAAAGGCCTTGGCTCTGTATAAGCTCTGCTCAGCAATAACAAAAATATCTCTATATTATCATCGCGTGTTCTGCACAAATCCTAAACACAGCCCTGTGCTAGTCACTGTGAAGAAAGTTAACCCTACCCCAGCCAAAACCAGCACACTCCTGGTTACACCACGTAAAATGCAACCTGTGTATGTCTCTGTGTATGTCAGTAACAAAACATTGATGCCATTTACCAGTATAAGATCATAATCTCGTGCTTCAGTTGCACAATGTGAAATGGGTGTTCTGAGTCTTCTTTTCCCCTGCCAATTTTCTTGCTTTGTCTGTTTAGCCCTCAAGTTCATTGCTTTCTGAAACTAAGCTGGTATTTTATTATGTGGATGTTTGTACTGCACAGCAGGGACATGCATCTGAGTTGGAGCTGCAAAAATAAATAGCATCATATAAATTAAATTCAGCATTAGCTGATGTATCAAAGGCAGATAAATAAAATGAGCAAAAGACGAACACATATGCTTGGAAACAGTGCCTTAGATAAACCTTTTGCTTTAGAATTAGGGTGGAGTTTTGTGACACAGCAGCATGTTCTTTATTACCTTTTGAAGCCAGCACTGAGCTTTTGTCCTTGTTTTTGTTCTGATCAGAGATTAATGTGGGATTCACCCTTGCATGAGCATTTTTATTTTGTTGGGTTAAACTTTTGTTTGCCTGATCTGTTCAACTGACCATACTAAATTAACTGCTCTGAGAATACACTCAAAGCAAAGCATCTTTATATGATTTCTCTCATAAAAGTTTAATGCAGTGTATAATTAGAAAAGGTTGAGTGCTTCCATTAATTCTGTAGTGTTTTCTCACCTGTTTATTCTGATAAACCTAATTTTTTGCTGACAGGATGAATCTAGGCTCAATTAAAGGTGTACACAAATACATATTTATCATTGTACCCCAGGAACAACATCCCACAGGAAGGGAAACAAAGGAGTTTTTATGAGGCTCAGCTGACATTTGCTGTTCTCTCAGAGCTTTAGGGATGATGGAGCACTCTGGGAATGTTAAAGTCTGGGAATCCCAGATATGTGGGTAATGGAGATGAGCAATGTGCAGATCAGTAAGATGTCCCCGAGGAATTGGTGTCTCTCTGTTTCTGTTGCAGATCCCTTCCCCTAATAGCACAGCCTGGGCAGAAGCTGTGATGTTGCCATAGATGTGTAGCAGCAGCAGTAGGGCAAAATTTGTGAGTTAATATTGCTTGAGGCATCATTAATTCCCAATGGGGGTTTGGGAGAACAATACTGTAGAGATCCTCTCCTGCTTGAAATCCCTTAGAATCATCAAGGTTGGAGGAGACCAACCATTGAGTCCGATCATTAACCTACCAGTCTGATGTAACCCTTAAACCCTATACCATATCCTCCAGCATCAGATCCAGATGCCCCTTAAACACTCCCAGGGATGGTGACTCCACCACCTCCTGGGACAATCTCTTCCAGTGCCTGGTCACCCTAACAGTGGTGTACTAACCCTAATCCCTTGATAGTAGTGATGTAAAACTATGCACGGCTCTGTTATTATGTCTTCTGCTTAGCTCTCTCTTTTTATAGAAATATTGGCTAAAATTAGGCTTCCTCAGAGATTTTCAGAATGATTTGTCCTTAGGATTATGTATTCAGGATTCTGAATATTATGTATATGTCTCCTGCATTTTGTGGTTATAGCAGCTTCCAATAAATCTTTGAGAGTACTATATAATTTCCTACTGAAACAATTTTAATACTGTTTCCAAACAGAATTGTTAACTTCAGAACAAAACTAATGTGGAGCAAATCAGTCTGTAAATGTCTTGCAACACTTCTTCTCCCTCCCCCCCCCCCCCTTTTTATTATCAAGTTTCAATGCAAGATTTCACTAGGATGCATACATTTCCATATTTTAGTACATGAAGATACAAGGTGTCTTTAATACAGACATCTCTGATCATCTCAGGGACATAATTCTGTAATCTCTGTTGCATGGCCTCATAATGTGTGTATATGAATTCTTGACTCTTCTGAACCCAAGAGAACAGCAGCATTTTACCTCTCCTTAAAATGTTTCAGCCTCCTTGGTACAATAACACTTCAGTGATTCCTGAGCTGGTAAATTGGCCACTGCAGCAGTTTCTGGCAAGGTCAGCACTGCAGGGTATTGTAGGTAATGGAAGGCAGCTCTTAGAGCAAGTGTGTCTCACCCTCCCTTAGAACTATTCCTCTCTTCCGTGCTCGCATATAGGGGTGGTGGGTGGTGTGTATGTGTGCACTTGCATGGGTAGCTTTTCCTCCTTAGGATTAGTTCGCTCATCACTGGAGTATGAATGTGTGGAAGTTAAAAGACTTTATACCTTTAATGAACATTTCTGATAAGCAGACACTGAACATATGTTCAAGTTGTTTCAGTGCTTCTTAGTGGTTACAGAGATGCCTGTCTTTCTCTCTCCCCTATCCTATTCTCTGTGCACATACAGGGGGACAAAGGATACACAATTGAAGTGATTTGTCTTTAAAAATATGTATCATTTTTGTCTGGAAACAATAGCTATCTTGCAATATTGCTGCAAATAATATAATTCTGTTCCTTAGACGTGGACACAGATTTTCTGAAGGGACAGGAAAAGAGGGAGCAAGGTTCAATAGCCAACTGTCTATAGAAAAGAGTTAGCAACATTTTCCTAGATGAAGTGGAACATAAACCCACAGCCAGATGTCCTAACAGCTAGCTGTTTCTGTGGATCAGGTCTGTGAAAAAGCACAGAAGCACTTAATCCAGTGCTTTTAATTTGTAGCAGAGCATCCAGCATGTAGGCTATAATAATCTCTGCCATGATGCCACTGATATTCTTCAGGGATGTCAGGAATGGATTTGGCTCCACTGTTTGTTGGCCTTTTGTACATTGTAAAAAAATTTTCCATTGTCTGTTTCCCAAAACAGTTGTGTCTTTCCATAGAGGGCTGTACTGAGTCCAAAGGAGAGGGAACAGATGCCTCATCAGCCACTCCAATTAAAGAATTTTTAGAGGAAAGGAAATCCTGCCATGGTGCCTGAGTCACTGAGCTAACATAAGGGAGCAGGATCTTGTTCCCATTGTGTGCTGAATTGATACTTCCTGATATAATTAAAATTTTATCACTTTTCCTGCTACTAGGAATGTGGCAAATTATTTTGTGCTCCTAGTTGCATTGTAATGGGTAAACTTAGGATAGAACTTGGAAATACAAATACTCATGCACTTTCTGTATAATTTATCTGAAGCAAATTTTGTGCTACAGGTTGTTGGGTTTTTTGGGTTCTTTGAATTAAAAAAATGCAAAAGGAAAACAATGCAAAAAATCAATTTCTAAAACTCTACTTGTCAAGATTATAAAGAAAACCTTAGAAATGTGTCCCAGGCTTGGTTATATGATGTTATTCAAGAACAGCTATTTCTGGCTAACTCCGTATGTGGGTATTCTTATTCCATAATTAGCATGACTCTCATTTTTAGCTTAACTCCTTTTCAAAGTGCATTAAGGTGAGCAAAGGCACAGCAGTTTGGGAAAGGAAGGGAAATTTAAAACCAGTCTCCTGAAGAATGCTGTTCTGTCTTAGTAGTGTAGTCAGTTTACAAGATACTTGGAGAAAGAAGATGGGAAAGATCATACCACACCAAGTGTCAGCCCAAAGTGGTGAAATTATTATCATGGTTGCCATATAGAGCTAGTATTAAGTGACATATTTATTTGTCATAATAAAAATGTACAAATATGCTTTAAACTGAAACACATGTAGTGAGTCATCAACAGGAACAAGGGAAAAATTTTATGCCTTGTTGATAGAAGTGGCAGTGTGATGGGTTGGCCCTGACTGGACACCAGGTGCTCACCAAAGCTGCTGTGTCACTCCCCTCCACAGCTGCACAGGGGAGAGAAAGTATAATGAAAGGGTCTTAAGTCAAGATAAGGACAGGGAGATATCACTCAGCAACTAACATCTTGGGCAAAATAGGTTCAATTGGGGAAGTTCATTCAGTTTATTGCCAATTGAATGAGAGTAAAGTAATGAGAAATAAAACCAAATCTTGAAATACCATCCCCCCCACCCATCCCTTTTTCCCAGGCTCAGCCTCACTCTTGATTTTCTCTACCTCCTCCCCACCAGCAGTGCAGGGGGATGAGGCATGGGAGTTGTGGTCAGTTCATCACATGCTTTCTCTGCTACTCCTACCAGGAGTCTGCTCCAGCACAGGCTCTCGATAGGGTCACAGCCTCCTTTGGGCATCTACCTGCTCCAATGTGGGGTCCTCCAGGGGCTGCTGGTGGCTATTTGCTCCACTGTGGACCTCCAATGGGCTGCAGGGGAACAGCCTGCCTCACCATAGTCTTCACCACAGGCTGCAGTGGAACCTCTGCTCCAGTACCTGGAGCACCTCCTCCTCCTCCTTCTGCACTGGCCTTGGTGTCTGCAGGGCTGTTGCTCTCACATAATCTCACTCCTCTCTTGCTGCAATTGAACAGTAACTTTCCCCTTCTTAATCTGTTAACCCAGAGGTGCTATCACCATTGCTGGTGGGCTGTACCTTGAACAGCAGTGGGACCATCTTGGAGTTGGCTGGCATTGGACACAGGAGAAGTTTCTAGCTGTTTCTCACAGAAGCCATCCCTCTAGCCCCTTCCCTACCACAACCTTGCTGCACAAATAAAATACAAGCTGTTAGATGTGTCAAGCACAGGATAAGCAAATACCTCATCCAGAAAAGATGTATTTTTCAACTCCAGGGAAGTCAAATAAAGTGGAAATGGTCAGCTGATTTAGTGGATAAAGTGGAAAAAACTGTGGCTTATGGCCCCTGGCTAGATTTTAAATGGGAGGTGGCTTATAGAGGGTATCATTCTCCAGCATGATAAGACACTTTAAAATGATCGATACCTGAGATGTGTGTGTCACTGAAAGAGGGAACCTTTTGTAAGAAAAATCTACAATTAGTCAATCATACAGTGAAAAAAGACGTAGGTAGAAAGGTGCTTTTATGTTCATCTTTAACTTGTTTTGTGGCAAGACTGATTCTGAAGTAGCTGGGTAATAAGAAGACATTCCACATACAGAACTGTGGTGCCTCTAAAATCATCACACCTATCAGCTGGGGCATCAGGGATGTTGAAGCAAGTGCCTGTGTGTTCTGAAGCATATCTAAAGGGCAACAGTTGCCCCATCCAGGTTGAAAGCATGTGTTACTGGGGTCTAGAAAGGAAGAGTTTTCTGGTGACGGGTCAAAGCTGATGGCATAAATCACTGACAATCAGGAAAATACCAGAGAGCACTCTTGGATTCTGACTGGCCCAAGGAGAGTTCATTACAGTCAGCAACAGCTCTGGGCTGGCACAGACTGCAATTTCAGCACCTCTAGTTTGCTGGAGCAGTAAAAAACCAGAAGTATCACAAGGCACAAAATAGAGACTCCACGCCCCATTTTGCAGGCCACACAAGGGTGGTTATGGGGAAACACTTAGCCCCCTACACACACAACAGTGCTATGTATAGCACAGGAAGACTTTCAGAGTCTGCCTTAGTGACTTTATAAAATCTTTGGAGACTCTGTGATGGTTTTCATGTGTTGGGGCAATTTTCTGCTGAAGTGTTGAAAACAAGAAAAAGGATCTTTTGTGGAAATAACACAGCCCAAATACTCTGAAAAACACTGACCCTCCTTTTGTGAGACTCTGTACTTCCTCTTTCTGCATGAAACATAAAAGGAGTAAACATTGCATAGGAGTGAGCAGCTTCATACAGGAGTAGGTTTTCATTTGTATAATTTTGTTCTGTAGCATATTTGAATTGTTTACCTTTTGCTACTTTCTTTCTGTTGCCTGGAGACATTTAGTGAGCTGTTAGCACCACAGCATCAGTTGATGTAAGATTCAACTCAAATGAGCTTTAACACAGAAGCTTATGTTCGTTTTTTTCAAAACACCTCTAGAATATTGAATTAAAGGGCTTTATTCTTAGTCAGGTTTTGAGCAACTAGGAATTAATTTTATCAGGACAACAGCATTAAAAGTACTTCTACAGTAGTATCAATTTCTTGTCCTTGACCTTGTATGCACTGCTGAGCCAATATTTCTCATCAAAACTGTTATGCCTTTCTCTGAACCAGACTGATGATGTTGTGCGCATTACAAGTCACTAATGCAATACAGTTTTGTTGGTTTGGGTTTTTTTAATTTTTCTTTTGACTTTAAACTTTCTTTTCTGATTTAAATCTCAGAAAGCTGAGGTATCTGCTATGCAATACCAGAACCTGACTCTGTAAGCTGTGAAGTTGCACCATGTCAGACACATCTGCAGAGGGTTCATGTCTGGCATTCTAGAGTAATTATCCCAGCAACATGTTTAAGTGTTTGGTTTGATATATGGGAATCACCAATGGGAATTCCTAAGTATGATAGTTGAAACAACTTGATTATATGAAATTTTTTTCCAGGAGAATTCATGTTAGTGATCAGTCTCAGTTAATACCAAACTCTAAATGTTCATTTTACTTATGGGACTGTTTGACACATATTGATATCTCTCCTCTAAATATGCATCACTGCTCATAGGTGAAAAAATGTTAATAGGTTCACAATATCATAGAATCCACACTATTTAGTGTTAAGTAGTTTTGTTTTAGAGTATTTAGCATTTGACATCCCAACTATATTGTAATTCATAAGCTTTTACTACTTCTTCTGCAGTGGTATTTCACTAACTAAATGAGTTACCAGAATGAGCTTCCTAAAAGTTCAAGTTGAACAGACAAGCTAGCCAACAGCTGTTCTGATACATGTTAGTTGGTTGAGATGGAAAGCAGTGCTGAAAACTCTCTGACATCTCATTTTAAACACAGTTGTATGTGTATTTTATGTCTCAGTCCTGGCCATGATCACATATATAGATCATATCTCATTTTGAATATACAGAATAATCTTGGAGTAAACAGAAAGGCCACATGCAGTAAAGGGGAACAATGAAGCAATAGCAGGGAAAAGACTGATGGTAAATATTGGGAAAGAGCCTGCATCCTGCACAATGGTACTATTCATATATGTAAACCACGTGCTTACGTGTTTTTCTGGATCTGGACTCTAACTGGATTTCTTTCAAGCAGCAAGTAAATGCAAGAAAAGGCAGAACATACACTTAGATTCCTCTGCTGGAGGGTGTAGTTCAGGCCCTTGAATTAGAAAGTCAAGGACTATAAAGGAAAGCTGCAAAAGACCTGAAAAAGAGAGCAGAATGTGACTTTGCACAGTGGTGGTTTAGTGTAGTACTCAAAACTGAAGATGCTTATTGGTAAGCTTGAAGGTTCATTTTCCACCTTCTATTAATCCTTGGTTGTATTTTAAGAGAATGGGACTGGATGTGGACTAAAGGGCTTCTGAGGTAAAAAGCAAGGGTATATTTTGATCTCTAAGGAGTCTCCCTCCTGTTTCAATGCAGAATAAGGTTTTGAAAGTTTTTGTAAGACTACCCTGAACTGGTATTGGATGGTGACTGTGAAAGATACTAAGGGCGTGGGGTGTCGTAACAGATTGGTGAATATCCTGAGTGTTGTGCAGTATAGAACTAAAGTGCACGTAGGTCATAGCAGCTTCTCTTCAGATCTTAGCAATATTAAGACTACAGGCCTGTTAGCCTCACTTCTGTACCTGGTAAGATCATGGAAAAGATTATCCTGGGAGATACTGAATAGCTCATGAAGGATAACACAGTCATTGGACACAGCCAGCATGGCTTCATGAGGGGAAGGTCCTACTTTTCAAACCTTATTTCCTTTTGTGACAAGGTAACCCACCTAGCTGATCAAGGGAAGCCAGTTGATGTAATCTTTTTAGATTTCAGTAAAGATTTTGATACTGTCTCTCACAATATCCTTCTGGACAAAATGTCCAGCATAAAACTGGACAAATGGAGTATGTAGTGGGCGAGCAACTGGCTCATAGGTTGGATGCAATGGGTTATGGTGAACGGATTTACATCAGGCTGGTGACCAGTC
>NW_008688591.1:8220-20640 GCF_000695815.1 Acanthisitta chloris | reverse complement strand
AACTTGCTGCTGGTGCACTCAGTCCCCATAGGCCAAAGGAGCTCAGGGAGTCTCCTACTGATATCCCTTACCCAAGCCCTGGGTGGGCAGCACATCCCTGTGGGTGGGTCCAGTAGGCATATAGGACCCTCAGTTCCCTTCAGAATGGAGTCATCTAATACAATTACCCTTCTTTTTTTCTTTATAGCTGCAGTTCTAATCCATCTAGATGATGGGGTACAGCCTGGAGACCCTCCAGATGGATCTTCCTCTTGCCTGTCTTCTGCCTGACTGTCTGTGTCCAGAGCCTCATACCTGTTCTTTAAGGGAAACTGGAGAGGTGATGAGAGTCAGAAGAGGATTCTTCTACCTCTTCAATCGGGGACCTGTTCCATTCCCCTCCATCTGAGCCATTCATTCCCATTGTGTGCCATTGTTCCTGAATACTATTGGTCTTCTTCCAGGGTGTGTGTAGCAATAATTATTTTTTGACTGAGATTGATCTGGTAGGAACAAGTATCCCAGCGTGGTCAGAGAACACCTAGAGATGCCAAGAGAAGCCTTGCTTTGATTATGTTTCATGGATTCTTACAAGGGATGGGGCAGGCAATGTCTTACTGAACAGGAGAATTAAAGATTCTCCAAAGAAATATGAACTGAAATGCAATTGGGCATTTTGCTTTTAATATCCTAGTGTTTGCCATCCATTATTTGATGTTCTGAATTCTTATTTAAACTCTGTTTGTCAAACAGAGCTTGAGAGAAGAAAAATTAGAAGTTCAAAATGAATACATAAGCTCTCATAGAAGTCTTATCTGTACATCTTCATCTACACTGATCTTACCTAGTGGAGCACAAAACTGAGGTAGTCATAAAAAAAGTTCAAATGCATTATCCCACCTGAAGGGAGGCTTGCAAATATTTCCTTGACATTTCAGGGTAAATGATTATCCTGTTTTACTTCTCATCCAAAAACATTGAGGAGGGCAGCTATTTTGTTCTAAATCTTCACTATGCTGTGCTTCAAGCATATTTCAGGAGCACTTTGTACAGGTTTAAAAGCATCTTCTAAATACGGATACTTTGCTCACAGTCTCCAGAGTAGATGTATGGCTTTAAAATCCCTTGGTTCACCTGAAGAAGTGGTTCCCCTCAATATCTTCACAAAGAAGCCTGATATTTTTGTCTTAAGATTTCTTTGGGCTATATTCTTTCAGTACCTTTTGAGTAAAATTATTTCCTTATGCAAAAGGCACCTGGAAAATCTGACACAATATTGCACAAGGTTTAGAACCAGGCTCCTCACCTCTGAGCACAGCACTACCCACCCAGCCAAGAGAACCCCAAACTGGGATAGGAAGAATTTATTTTTTTTGTAAAACACCAGCCGTAATTCCCTCACTGACTACCACAAGGACATGGCACTTCACTCAGTTTCTCACTTTTTCATATGAGAGTAGGACAAGACAAGAAAGAAGAGGATCTCTCTCCTTCCCTTTTTGTATGTGCTCTGGTCGCAGATGGGAATCTGTAGATATTGTTCCATTCACCTCCATTGTGGGCTATTTTTCCTGTCCTGTATAGATGGACTTAATAAGTTCAGTTTAAACCTGGTTTTGAGAGGACAGCTATGCAGTAGACAACAGAAATTCCATCCTGTGACTTTTTCCTAAGTACTATTTGGAAAGAAACACAAGTCCTTTGTGTGCATGCTATTTACACTGCTTAGGTGTCTAGTGACATTGTTGGTATCTATATAGCCAGTGCTTCCTAGTAGAAATTTTCACTTTAGCTAACTGCTCCACAGATTTCTGTGGCAGTGGAATCATATGGCTTACCTGACTTAATTGATAACTTCTAAGAATGGAAAAGATTGAAAACACCCTAACATCAAGTAGCTAAGAACCTACTTTCTTCTAGGTTCTTGTTTCAGGAAAATGTAACCCAGATTGATCTGAAATTAATACTTGGGTCCCTCATACTTCACTAAAAAGTACCAGGTTCTTCAAGAGAGCTGACACATGATGATTTTCCCTGGAGATGGATACATTTAAGCAGATCTGGGCAGCTATCCCAAAGACTACTTTTCATGCAGCGTTATCCTTAAACATCACACAGTAAGGTGTAAAGAATCCTATTCTGGCACATAAGAATTTCAATTTGGAAAAGCCCCAATAACAGCTGTTTAGCCATGGTATTAATGCTGAAAAAATATCAATACCAAACTGGAGTTGGAAGCCAAACAATCCTGTATCATGAGATTAATGCTCCCTCAAAAGGAACTGTGCATTTTTCTTGCTTCATCTCTATTGTCTGTCCTCTATATCGGCTTAAAAAATAATAAAAAAGCCCACACATTACTCTGAGGCAAAGTAAAGCTGCAAAGAAATAAGAAAACCAGCTATTAGTTTTTTTGTGTGAGTGAAACGGAATCTAACTTACAAAACCATGCACAGGAGATGACCTTGTTTGTCTTACTTGTTTCTCCAACTTTGTTTCACTTAAGGAGTATGAAAATCAAATTCATTTTGCCTGGTAATAAATAACCAAACACCAGAAACCCTGCGAGGGTTGTGAATGTCAGGGGAAATTGATAATGGACTGAATGAATTTCCCTAGTGGAAGAGAACATCAATGACTCATTCAGATTGTCACCTGAGACACCTAAAATTCAGACCACACTCTCACTCCCTCTCATCAAGTAAACTTGTTTATGATGAGGCCCTCATTGCTCTTTCATTAACTTCAGACTGACAGCCCACCAGACAAAATCCAGTTAGTAACAGTAGAGGTCCATCGATACCTCAGACATCACCCTCATTTGGGAATGCCTTTCTCATGCCCCTAAATAGAAGTCCTGGATTTTACAGAGGGAAATTACTTTGGTATGTCTTTTCATCACTATTGCTAGCACTAGCCAGATTTGGGCTAAGTTATATGTGAAAAAGAGCAAACAAATGGTGTAGGAAAAATAATCTACTGCATTTAGACAAGAAATTTCCAAATGTAACTGAACAAATCAGCCCCAGTGCAGACCAGACTATTTGCAGATTTAAATGGTATTGCACTCCATGAAACCAGATACAGATTTTAGCAGTATTCTTGTCAGTGAGCTTCACAGGTTCAAGAGAGATCACAATTGAGATGTTTCCCAGAACTGACATGGTTAGCTTTGAGTTAGCAAGGAACATAAACTCGAGCCTCAGTGATCTACATCTCATGGCAAGTGAGAGGCAGAGTCTGTGCTCCAGAATGAGTGAGTCGTTGTGCATCCCTCATACCCAGTTTTGCCTTGAGAAGAAAACTGTGAAACCTAGAAGCAGGCAGAGGCAGGGTGCAAGGCTCAGGAGCTGTGTGAGTTACACACTGAGCTGTTTGGCTCATTCTGGAGTTGCTGAGCTGTGCTGGGAGGAAGCCCCATAGCCACATCTTAGGCAGCCTCTCTGAGGTTCGTTGGTGGTTGGACTTCTCCCTTCTTCACTGTTTGCCATACTCAGAGTTTCTGCTCCCTGACTGAGGACACAGACTTTGTATCTGTGACCATGCCAGTCAGTAAGCACGTAGAACAAGCTGCATTCAATTAATAGAATAATAGAATGTTAAGGAGTTAAAATGGACCTTAGAGATCATTTAGTCCAAACCCCACCTGTCATGGGCAGGGACACCTCCCACTAGACCAGTTTGCTCAAGGCCTTATCCAACCTGGCTTTGAACACTGCCAGGGTTGGGGCATCCAGCCCTCCCTGGGCAACCTGTTCCAGTGTCCTTCCACCTCCACATTAAAAAGTTTCTTCCTAATATCTATTCTACATGTCCCCTCTTTCAATTCATACCCATTACTCCTTGTTCTATCACTACAGTTCCTAACTAAGAGTACCTCTCTGGCTTCCCTTTAGGCTCCCATTCTCAGATGACCATAACTTCCATAAAAAGCAGAACTCATTCCTGTCAGGGAAGAAATTCTTAACATAAAACTAAGCTTTCTTTTAGGAATAACCTCAATATTCTGTAGTTGCTCATATCCCAGGAAAAGCTCACCCTAGTGCTTTCATTTCCTATCTGGTTACTGTGTGTGCCTGTCATAGCCAAGAAAACACACTAACTACTTGTGGTTCAAGATCAAGAGCTACATTTTCCATCTATCCATTTTTATATTCAATCACCTTATTAATTTTTGTTCCCTTATGCCTGTGCACTAGGACTTGGGGCACTTTCAGCCATGCTCTCAGCCCAAAATGAGCATCTAGATTGTGGAAAGACATTAGCATGCTTTGAAATTCAGACTCAAACATCAGCCACCATAAGGTTTCTTTGCTTTTCAGTTTTCTGCCACAATGACTTTAATATTCCTTTGATGCTCTGATGGAATAGATACTTGCCAGAGTGTTGGCATCAAGGATGGTTACAGCCTCCAGTGTAAATTGGGAGGAAGAGGAAGAGGATGTGTAGGCAGATGCAGGCTACAAAGCATGCCAAGCAATGTTGAACATACCTGCTAATATTCTGGAGAGTGTAGGCAGATGCAGGCTACAAAGCATGTCAAGCAATGTTGAACATACCTGCTAGTATTCTGGAGTAGTCTAAAATCTCCTTCATCTGCTCTTCTAGCATTTTAAGATATATCCTTCTCACGAGCTGTGAGGATAATGTTACAGAGCACTGCAAACAAATATTCTGGGCAATTTCTGCAGCCCTTGTAGTAAATGACAAATTAACAGGTAGCCCAGGAAGAGCCATTACATTGATATTCTCATATATGGCTGCTGAATCCTAAACTCAGTTTTGCCTTTCCTTTCACCTGTAAAGGCAGATGCAAGTAACACTGTGGAAGGCCTCTAGTATACCTTAGATATCTTCATCTTGATTACTGCGAGATCCCAGTGCTGCACACCAAGAAGAGCATATTGCAATATGTATGTACCGTACAGCATCTAATTATAGTAGCACTTCTCTCGTTAATACTTTCTGTCCCTGTAGGTTATTTTCCCTGGGATACTGCTTACAAATTCCTTTCCTCCTCGCCACTGTCCTCTTATGCCGACAAGAGCTGAGAAAAACTCCTGCTGTGTGCAGAATGCTAATAATTGCCTGAGTTATCAATCAAAACAGATGCAGACAAAAGTAATCAGCATCATCAGAGTATCTCTGTGATGCAGCAAAGAGGTATTCTGAGCTCTGCCTGAATGAATGGGCCAAGCTAAGAGCTGGCTAGTGCCTGAGAATTACACTAATGTGATGTGACATTTGCTTAAAGCCAAGTCCTTCTGTTAATGAGTTTCTGAGTTCTCACAGCAAAGTCACAGCTACTGTTCAAGGTTCAGAAAATCTGCAGATGGCAGGTCAGAATAATAGCAAAAGTGAAAAGAAATAACAGTGAAATGCCATGGAAAAGGAAATCAGAGGAAGTGAAGTATAACTTTCTGAGGAGTTTGCATTCAAAAGATAGTATAGAAGTGTGTCTCTGCAGACATATCTCAAGCAAGCTGACTCAGTCATCTGGACCAACACTTCACTTCAAACATGTCATCTGTCCCCATGCTTTACTGCTTAGCTGGATCAGGCAGTACTTTGCTGGAATTCATTTCTGTATGCAGTAAGGGGAGACTCCTATCCTCCAACATTAGTCATTTAACCAAGCCATCTTTTCACAGGAGCCATCAGTCATTTAGAGAGCATCACATTAATTTGGGCTATGCAAAGATCTCCAGGAGTCAGATCTCCGAGGCATCAAGCAAAATTAAAATGTTTATTTATCTGTTCATTACTTTCCTTAAATATTCTGTTTTGTTGTCTCAGATTACACACATTACACTGTAGTAATTTCCCTTTTTTGTCCTAGACATAGTTGCATTCATGTTTATGGATTTAAAAATAAAATAAAATAGTTAATTCAGATCTGTGTTAGTTTGGTTAATTCAGAAGAAGTGGCTGTCAAAACTACATCATTCCTAGGATGTCTGTTAAAAACTTCAGCAATCCCCAGGTTCTGCTGCTGCCTCTCCCCAGTGGCTGGTAGGGTCACTGTCCACCAAGCTGCAGAGCCTCCCAGGCTTCAATCTGACTATCTTCTGTGTCAGGAATGACGGAGGAAAGAACAGGAATAGTCCTTGCTGATTCTCAGCCTCACTATTGCTATCACGGAGTTCTTTGTCCTGCCTCAGTATAATTTGACACTAGTTTGATGGTTCTTTATTTGTTAAATGTACAAAATGGCTTTTAAAGCCATTTTCAGGATTAACACTGCTCCCCCTGGCTCCCCTCCCCCTCCTCCCACTTTAATTGAAGCATATAAATAAGAAAAGGATTCTTAGACGTTTGGGTACTGCATCTCTAGACAGCTTAAGGACTTAGTTAGACACTGTCAAGGTATCTGAAATCCTCTTCCCTTCACA
Organism: Acanthisitta chloris; assembly: GCF_000695815.1. NCBI lineage: Eukaryota > Metazoa > Chordata > Aves > Passeriformes > Acanthisittidae > Acanthisitta > Acanthisitta chloris. The sequence goes on along the minus strand of NW_008688591.1, from coordinate 14,269 downwards.
TATCACCAGTTGCTGAAGAGATGGTTGCTGTACTATTTTCAGCTCTTTTCCCCTCTTTGGATTACTTATGTACTTTTGTTAGTCCAAGATCAGTCCCTCTGATATAATGACACCATAGAGAAAAGGAAAAAAAAAGTAACATGTGTACAGTTATAAGTGTGCAATACACACAAAGCTAAAGAAACACTGCCAAAAGTAGGCATAGAATTCAGATATAGATTCAGAGATGAAGAGTGGAGAAGAGTGAACAGAAAACCCTACTGTGTCCAAAAGTGTAACCCTAAAGTGTCCTGCCTTAGCCCTGACTTGTAACCATCAGGCCTCTGATGACAAATAGAAGAGATTTAAAGAAAAGCAAATTCATACATTGTGTAAAAGCTATGTGCAGCTCTTCCTACTGCCTCCTGAAATTATATTTGCTTTTTCCCATCTGCAGATATCCTCATTTTTTTCACTCATTTATTGGATACAAATAAGCATACAGCTTGTCCAGACTGCAACAAGCTGGTCTATGGAGTTTCCCAGGCTTCTGCAGAAACCTAGAACCACAGAGCACAAAACAGGCAAAGGCTACCTGAGGAACCAATGCAATGCTAACCAAGCTGTTTAATTTGTGGTTTCCAATTCTCTGCTCTGACTATTGGAAGAAGTCCAGCAGCCATGCCCCCCACCAAGCATTTCAGACTTGGCTGCCTTGCAGGAACATGACAGATGACTCCATTTTGCAAGGCAGTGCTGAGGAAATGTCTTTATAGGCCTTGAAGCATCTTTAGGGCTTGCCTTCAGCCAAGCAAGCAAAGGTCCTTCTAATTATACATTACATTTATTCTTCTCATCCTCCCCTGTAATGAAAGAGGGACTAGTAAATGCCTCAACACTTTAAAGGAAAATTTGCTTTTTATATCAGGTGGATTAATTCATTTAATTATTCACACTGCACTTTGAAGACATAAAAAGGTATAAGAACTTAAGGAGGTTTGTAATTACAAAGTGTAATGTAAGGGTGATACCAGTTGCATTCAGTTTAGCACTTGCCAAGTATTTCTGCCCAGAATGGGTGCTAGAGGCACGTGTGCTGTCCCATCAAAATGGAGACTGACTTACAGTCATGCTAATGCACATCTTCTTCATGGCAATCATTCCATTTAGCATTATCTGACCTGACTAGGGATGGGGCAACAGATCTGAAAATAACTGTGGCCCTGTGTTGTTGTCCAAGGCCATAAACGATGCTGCATAGGAGAGGCCTGAAGAAGATCTCCCTGAATCCTCCTTTGACAGTAAAAGGGCCTGTTGTCGTTTTCAACATGCAGTGTCTTGGGCAGTTCAAGGATTTGTGATGGTTACCAATGGCACTCAAGGAAAATGGACAGAATGGTCCTTTTCTGAGCAATGTTAATTGAATAAGCCAACATATGCAAATCACCCAATGGAAACCCAACCCCTTAAAACATTACATTTCACATTTAGAATACAACAGATTTTGTTCTTGAAGTAATACAGAGTGAAAGAGTAAAGAAGAATCATTTTGTGTCTTAGTTTCTCAAGCTGTGCTGCAGACATTTATACATTTTTTAGTACCCAAACCATGAATTTTAGTATATCCAAGTCAGTATGCCATTTTTAGATAATTTCAAGTCCAAACCGTTAGACTTACACTATTTAAACTGTAAGTCTCAGATCTTGACTATCAAGTACAATCTTCAGACAAAGTGCTATTCACATATCTCATTCAGTGGTTAGCTTAAAAAAGAACATGCATTAGCTTCCAAGAGCTTCAAATTACTTGGGCAATTTCTGGACCAACAGAAAAAAGGCAAAATTTGTCAGATTAATGATTCATTGTGAATAATTCCCCTTGTTCTGCTAGAAATACAGTGGCAAAAAAAACCCCAAAGCCTCATGCAAGATGAAGAAAGTTTACATGCTGCCCAGATTGTGCTCTGATATGTGACACTATTTATCTGACCATTTTCATGAACGCTAAATCAACTTAGAAGTGGAAAGGAAAAGAAAGGAGGTGGTTTCTGACAAGTTTTGAAAGTTAAAAAAGAAAAGAGAGGAAAAACAACTCTCTAGTGTGTGTGTAAAAGAATGACTATGTTACTTCAAAATTAGCAACTCCAAAAAGAGATTAAAAATAAAAGTGTCTTCCTGTTACATTTTAAGTATGAGAAAGAACAATCCATGGTATTCTTTGTCCACATTGTAATCCCATTTTACTCTCACAATTAATCAGAATCGAAATTATGTATAGAAAAAATGTACATAGTTATAAATATCCAAGGATAAGAAGGTATTACTTACTGTCATCAGGCACACTAGGGATGCAAACCAATGATAGTGCACAAAAGAAGACTCAGGGAACAGAACAACAAATGCCACCTTTACTTGGGGTTTCTGTAACTGAAATGACCACCTTGCACATTTTTTTGGTAGATGCCAGGTTACTCTTTCCTGCCAAGACACCAATCCTTCTGGCTGCACACAAAATCAGCTGCAGGTAAGCAAAGCCTGCCATGGTCCTCTCTGCTGATGTAGGCTCCTGTATCTGTCACCCTTTTGGTGTGTCTGGCACCTGTGGAGCAAGACTGTCCACTGCAGCAGAGAGCACAGTGGGACCTTCCCCTTGCTTCCAAGAGCATCCCATGTTCAGTTTCTCCTTATCCAGGCATCTTCTGTTCTTAAATCTGCTGCTTTCCTTATCCAGGCATCTTCTGTTCTTAAAGCTGCTGCTCCTCTCCTCCACCAGTCAGCTGTTAGAGGGACTGAGGTGTATTTTTTTCCTAGCTGGTACCTCTCTTATGACTGTGTTGTAGCTCAAGTCTTTATATAAGTAATAGACAAAGCCAACAGAAATTAAACTTGCTCTAATGTCAAAGGATATTTATATTGGGATATACTGGAAAATGACAGCCTGCAACAGCTTCTTTATTCAGTGCTATACGGTCAGACCATCACAATGTGTAGCCCCATTGATGCAGCAATAAAATTACACCATTTTTACAGATGCTGCTGAAAGCTTAATCCACCCCCCCACCTCTGGCCCTCTTAGCCTCCTGCCCCTCAAAAGGGATAAAGCACAAGCATCTCCTTTCTAATTACCTTACAAGGGAATGTGCTCCTGCAGGAGCACAAAGCCCCTTCTAGCCACTGGGAAGCTTACACATCAGCACTCTCTAGCTTCTCAGAGCCCATCTGTCCTAAATAACAGGGATTCCCCATTTTTTCCTGCCTTAAAAAAACCCCTCCACATGCTGAAATTTAAGAGCAAGTACATTCATCCCATTTTCCTTCATATCCTTAATTGCCCAACTAGGTTAGGAAAACAGATCATGTTGAACCAGGTGTGTTCATTAAAGTATTTGAAAGTATATGCCACATGCTTTAGTCACATAGATCCTCACAGGTTTTTCTTCCAAGAAAGAGATGTTTTCCTATTTGCACACACTGAGTGGGAGTCCCTGAGTCACATGACATGTGCCAGTCACTGACATTCCAGGAGGGTTAAATCACTATTAACATTCATAGCTCAGACTAACACAAAATTATAAGCATGATATAACTACTAAAAGAGTCTAGGAACCACAAAACATCATTAAACCAGAACAAGCATTAAATTCCCTAATTTTCTGCCTTTTTTTTTTTTTTGTTATAAGATTTTGCTTTCCTTCAGAGTTGAAAAGTGTGGTAGCTCTTTGAAGTCCTGACAGTCATTATTCTAAAAAAAAAAATTCTCTGCTCCCTTCTCTAATTGCTTTTTTGTTCATGAAAAGTCAATTAAAAATCCCATAGATCACATTACCAGCATTTTTAGCTTATCTGGCCAGTACAGGGAAACTGTTTGGATATTGTGTCATTCTCTTATTATTTGCCTGCCATCCATTGTTGGGTCTAGTAAACCCAACAATTCAAAGTAGTAACAATTGTGGCTATCAGTCTTTCTGTCCTTATCATTCCACCTCAGCTTTTATGTATCATTAAATCTTCTGGACCTTTAATGCATATGCATACTTTACAGACCAACTACCTCGTAAAAGTAATGTTTCTCAAATAAAAGCATTGCAAACAGCTATTCTAACCAAATTTTTTTCCTAGTGTAAAGCTGAAAAATTTTGATGACAACAGAATTTTCACCTTAATACTTTCTAATAGTTGAAGCAGTATAATTTTTTAAAATACTTTGTGTGAAATAGCATCACCATGAAAAAATAACACTAGAATTTAAATCTGGATATTTATATAATCCTATAATATGTTTTGTTCCTGATTTTTTTTTTTTTCTGGGAGAAGTGCTGTCATGAAAAAAACCAGCATAGCTTTGGTTTTGTGCATAGAGCTATGGATTTTATGATGTTAATTGCTGAAGAAATTTTTTAAAGAAGATATTAAAGTATTACCAAAGAACATATTGTTTATGAGGCTGTTCCTTCCAAGTGGTTGTGAGGATGTAACAGAAGCTTATAAAAGCATTTTTCCAGTTTGCTTCCCTTTTTAATCAAAACAACCAGCTTGATCCAGATGCAAAAATGAAATTAATCTCTGTCCAAAGGAGTTACCAACCTATGGCTCTGTCTACTAAGAAACATTACCTACAAACTTAAAAAAGCTTTAAAACACAGGGCCTAATAAAATAGCTCCTCTGAATATTTAATTGGTGAAAAAATATATTCAACATCATCAGCAAACACTGTAAACATGAAAAGATATTTTCAAAATGAAGCCTACTGACTTTCTGATTCTAACTTCTTCAAAATTTAGATCAATTTCATTTTAAATAAAATAAACACCATTAAAGTACACCATGTAATTCAGGATCAATGAAGCTTAGCCTTTTTTTTTTCAATGAGAAATATTAAAACATTTTTCACATGGAAAAGGTATGAAAACATTCTTTGATGTTTTTTTGAAGAAGCATTTATTATTCAGAAAGACATACAATGAATTTTCTCAGATTTTGGTAGCCTCAAGTGAACTTGAACGCTCCCAGAGTACAAGTTAATAAATAAAGAAACCATAACTGAAGAGAGGAGCTGGACAATTCTCTTCCCATCAAAACAAATAGCAAAGTTCATTCTAAAAGATTTTTAGGATTTAGAAAGCAAATAGGGACTCTCTCTGCTTCAGATGCAATTAAGTGAGGTGTTTCCACTAGTTGAAGAAGGGGAGAAGAATTTTTCTTTATATATTTAAGAACATTTATTTCTTTACAAAGTAGAATTTGCATGTTGCTTTCAATTTCAAAAGGGACCTATTTCAAGGAAAGACAAAAAAATGGCACTGAAGCAATTTCATACCTTCTGGGAAGACAGATGCTGGTGGTTTTGGCTCTATGCTGGAAAGGGCTTTTCCACAGAGACCTCTCAGGATGAACATATTACACGAGACAAAGGAGAAGCCCCACTGCTAGTGGTTTCAGTCCTGCAAATGGCAGACAGGTTTTGCTGCAGGTGAAACCTCTTGAAGAATGCCAGGCTTCCCAGGGTGCTCTCTGATCACCTCATTTTAGTACAGGTGAGTATCTGTCATTAAAATAAGGCAAATTAAAGTGCCCACTTAGGATATGGCCTAATTCTTCCTCCACTGAGATCTGATGCAAGAACTTGGGCATCTGCTGCCTCTCAGCAGCTCTGCAATGCTGATGTCAAAACCAAGATGTTGGTGTGAAGAGGCAAGAATGTGATAGTCAGTTTGAATTCCTGCCTAAAGGTTGCAATTCCTACTCTCATCTTGCAGAGAAATCCATGGCCTTAGAGTTCACACCTTAAGGAGAGCGTGTTGCAGGAGGGGCAAATCAGTTCCTGTCATGCTTTAAACCCCAGTAACATCTTTCCCTTTATTCTCTTCAACAATACATTTTAAGATATCTAAACAAATATGTACACTTTATTATCACCCCATTCTCTTCAACAATACATTTTAAGATACCTAAACAAATATGTACACTTTATTACCACCCTACTGAAAGCTCTCGTTAACATTACACAGGGAGGCATCATCTTCTCCACTCTGTGCTGTCTGCTGCAGCCCCTGAGCACAGAGCTCTGGG
>NW_008688591.1:0-8116 GCF_000695815.1 Acanthisitta chloris | reverse complement strand
ACTGCTGCCCCACACTGCTGCCCCACATTGCTGCCCCTCACTGCTGCATCTCACTGCTGCCCTGCACTGCCTGCCCAGGAGGCTCCTGTGCCTGGTTTGCAGAGCAGCACACAGCAGAGATACAGACACTCATCTTTCTGTTCAGTAGGGGCTTCTATGCTGCAGTGAAAAGCTGTGTTTGCAAGTCAGACTATCCTCCCTGAGTTGTACATTTTATTACCTTTTAGTTGTTGTTGTTTTACTCCCACAGACAATATGGAAAATAACAGGGGAATTTCCTCCAGCCTCTACTATATTTAGGGCTTATGTGTGCTGAAGACATCAGCTGTTAGCTGAGGCCTCCTAATTTTGTGCTGCATAATGACCTTACAGCAGAGGAATGGGATCCACTCAGAATTCCTTGTAGTGCTCTTACAAATTTCATTTGCTTGTAAATTTAGGCAAGCAGAGGATGTACTAGATGCCAAAGTGCTCTGTGCCATGGAGTATCTGTGCTACAATCAACAGCAGAGGTGTCCATTTCTGCCTTCCCAGGCTCAGTTGAAAGAGAGAAATCAAATGTGGCTCTGCCATTATCTCCTCCAGCAATCCCTCCAGTCATTAAACAAATGTGACTTTTAGCCATAAAATAGACACAAACCACAGGTGTAGCAGTTTCTAAAAAAGCAGTTTTGCACTCATCCCTTGGAATAGCCTCCTTTGCTTATGAGCATGGCAGAGTAAATAAGCCAGCTGTTTTGATGATGGGTTTTAATTTCCTACAAAACCCAGTCTGCTGGGCTGGCAAAGTCCACTTGATACCTACCTCCAATGTGCTTTTCCTTTCCTTCATGGCTCTTCCATGTGCAATTACTTCCCCTGGTTTTGCAAGATGTGGATTGACACAAAAAGTGCATGAATGATTAGTGCAATGCCCTTATTCAGCTGTGTTCTCTCACTTTCACCTGTGTTTTCACCAGCACCTGTGTCAACACCAACCCCTCCCTACAGTCTGAAGAACAAAGGGAGTTTTCTGCTGCTCCCATGCCAAGGGATGGGCAGGAGAAGGCAGAAGTTTAGCCTTAAGATGCTACACATGCTCCCCTGGCACTGGGTGAGCAGTCACTGCAGCTCTCTTTCCCAAACAGGCTGCTTACACCGTGCAGAGAAGGCAGATGAGACAGAGCCCCACAGACTCTTGGAAAACAGGGCTCCTTTTTCAGGGCAGCAAAATAAATGCCCTACAGCTAGCCTCATCTCTTTCTGGAACATAGCACTAATGCAGGCACCTGTGTGCACAGCAGCATGGAGCAAATGCAGCTGGGGTAGGATGTGGGTTTGATGCTTTCATAGAGGTGGGATCTTCTCTTCTGCCCCTCTGCAAGCCTTGAGGCACTGCACAAAGCAATCCACTCTCTCTGAAAGCATGTAGCAGAGGCTGTGATTTGCTGCTCTAGGAGATGTAGGGTCCCAGTTCCCACTTAGTCTAGACCTCAGTGACAACTAGAAGATTAAACAGCTGTCTCTGAGAAGGATAAGACATTGCACCATTGCTTTTCCCCGTCAGTCACCAAAAGACAGGAGGAGCTGGAAGGCAGAAGTTTTCTCCTACCCATAGAATCATACCATTTTGCTTCCAGCCTCGGTCCATTGCCCATGGATCAACAGCCCTCACACTGGTTTCATAGGGGTTTTAGAAACCAGTCCTATTAGTGTCTTAGGAACATTACATTCTATGCATTTCTGCTACACTAGGACCTTCAGGGAAGCAATTGTACTTCCTAGTGTTGACTGTGCTTTCAGCTTTCCCATTATCAAGTAGGAGATAAATTAGTAGAGATTTTTGTCACTCTCTGAAATTCAGAGGTTTCATAGATCACACCAGTTTATTCTATTAGATACCAGTACTTCAGCCTTTCTATTACAGCCTCAAGGACAGACTTTATGAAGCCACAATAAAGATATATGACAACTATACTTTTTACCATAGTTGAGATTTGGAGAAAAGAGGTTTGTTTATTACAAACTTGAATCGACAGAAGAACTGCAATAGACCAAACATGTTCTTGAAGACAGATGCAGAGATAACTAAGGATATGTTCATATCAAAGCATCAAATAGATCATCTGATGAAGTCTGTAAGGGTGGTATCTGTCGGAGAAGAACTTGTGTTTTTGTGCTGAAGAGATGAGTAAGGAATTCATAGATCAGGCAAATGAGGAACAAGGAATGATGAGTCTCATTGGGGGATGCAAAGATTCATTGATCTAGCAGTCAAGGTCCTACAAACATATATTTTATGTCTCCTGAGCTTAAGAAACACATCAGTGACCACTCCTTTGCAGCTACAAAACCTAAAGCAAGGGGGTAAGAGCATAGAGACAGCAGGAGTGAAACTAATTCAGAAATGCATCCACATTAAGAAGCCCTGAGCAGATAGTCCCAGGTCATATGCACTATCCTGGGAAAAAAACAAGTGGCCAACAGAGAAAAGTGGGGGTGGGCTGTGCAGTCACATCACTGTCTCATGCTCTCTGTAGGATGTGCCAGACCAGCCTCCCTGGAGAACGAAAACTGCATCTTTCTGTTGAGAGAATAAAAACTTCTATACAATTCTCAAGTCTTAAAACTCTGACCCTATCTTAGACATGCCTGGAAAAGTTCACAGTATCCAAGTCTTTTCAAGCCTTAGCTGTTCTGTGGATCTGTCTTATGGGTGCTACAAACAACCATGGCTTCTGTGATACAACCATTTGTCCAACAGAAGCTGGAGGACATAAATCATTTCAGCCAATGAACACCTGCCAAGTTATATCTGGTATGGTGTTGGCACTAATCTGAGCTGTTTTTTTAACTGGTGACCTACAGGTGAAAATCTCTGCATTCCCCTACCCTGAGATATCCATTTGTTCAGATTCAATATTTTATGTTCCCCATGGTGTTGGTGTTCATGCAATATTTAATGGATGTGTACAGTGCTTTGTGGATCACAGCATATCATGTATTTGTGCAGAAATAGCGTAAACCATGACCACGTGAAAGATCTAATGTCATGCTTGTAGAATGCATGTCTTTATTGCATGTAAAGATGAACCCTATGTAATTAGCTATAAACTAACACGCCTTACTGCAGACAGGCTAAGACAGAGAGTGCTGCAACACTGCTTTGCATTTCAGGCTGTTTCAATCTACACAATTGCTATGGAGTCACCACCCCCAAACTGGTAGGTCATTGCTTGACATTTTGTTTAAATCTTACATACCAAGACAGGACTTGTAATGGGTCACAACAATACCCATTGCTATCTCACAAGAAAAGGAGTAGCAAGTAGAGTTGTTACATTTTTACCACAATCAAGTAGGCTGTGGATTGGTAGGAATTCAGCCACTGACCTCAAGTAGAAGCAGAATCAGAATCAGGAAATGCAGATTTTTAGGAAAAAACCAAAAACCTCCTCAAAAGCAATTTTATGATGCTGTGATTATTCCTTCATGTTCTTATTTCCTTTGTGATTATGATCATCACTAGCTCCAGGCAGCTGAAAAAGGATTTGTTCAACATCGTCTACTGGAACCACTGTTGGAGGAAAGGCAAGACTTTGATTAAATTTTTATTTTATTGTACTGAAAAGCATGTGCTTCTATGAAAAGTTTAGATCTCCAGTGAAAGCTATTTTACCCAAACCAATTTTTTTTTCCTTAGCCAAACCTTTCAAATTTTCGGTCTGACAAAACCAAGGTAGCAGATTTATCCAGTGAAATTAAAGTACAAAAGCCTCTTAGTATGTGCAAAAAGATTCTCTGAAAAATCCCAACTTCTGTTGTTTTGTTTTTGTTACTATATAGACAGTACATCCTGGATACATTTAATTCCTTTCTATGGGGCACTGTGTCAGAACATAGTCCTACTGCTGACATATCTTTCTTCCTCTGTATCTATGTTTGTGTTTGTTTTTGTTTTTCCCTGTTTTTAATTAGCCATAAAAATTACATGTGTTTTTGTAACAAAAAGAATTTGCTTTTGGCTTCCAGAAAAGATGCCTTATGACCATCATAATGAAAGAAAGTAAAAGGCAATTAGTTTTTATTTTCTTATAACTAGTGTAAGTACCTGGGTAATGGAAATGTGCAGCTCCGTGGATGAAGAATGCCATTACAGAGCATCACAGAGATGAGGTACAGAGAGTTTGCATGAATCACCACAGATCAGTCACTTGTGGGGGATGCATTGGTAATGCTGACAAGAGGCTGCCAACAAATTCTTCTTGTGTCACAAGTCCAGGTGGGTAAGTAATGACAAGGAGTAGAAGCTCCTTTCCTATTGGTCCCTGTAAACCCACCCTTCATATTATTCCCCAAACAAACAGAGTAACTGTAATTGAAATTATTTTTAATTTGTCACCTTAGTTCAGTTATACCAAAAAGCTGTTCTCAGTCTTAAGTACTAACTGGTGAAGTACTGTGAAATAGCACATTGTAGGCAAGAAGGCAACCAGGGCAGAATGAATTGCACTACTTTGGTCAGAAGGGACAAAATCCTTTCTTCCAGCAGGATTTAGCCCTCTATGGGTAACATTTTAGTGGCTGCACTCCATGCAGGGAAAATATGCTGCAACATTAATTTTCCCTGCTGCTTTGTCTATGGGCAGACTTCATTTTCCAACTGCAAAGCAGCAAACAAGAGGAAAAAACCCTTGGAATTAGTAAAGAATGTTGTGGCAGAAAGAAAAGAATTAAAATCTTCACTTCAACCCAAAAAACCCTAACACTGGTTTGTGGAAAAAAACTCTCACCAAACAAACAAACACTGGCTTGATACAGCTGGAGAAAGAAATGCCCACAGCATGCATGCTATAACAAACCCAGGGTTTATACAGTACAGCAACATTAAAAGCACACTTAGTGAACATGTATACATTGCATTTGGCCTCAGTTTTTGCTGCTGTACATGACAGGGGACTAACCTCTTGCAACAGCAAGCACTAAACACAGAAGAAGATTTTGTCACCCAAAGCAACTGAAATAGCTAATAACACAGCAGAAGTATGAATGCTGATGCAAATCTTAACTGCAAAAAACTGTTTGCAATCTGCAACAGAGAGTGAAGTACAGAAGAACTAACAAGGGCCATTACTGGGATGTCATGCTAACCTTCTAGTCTTCTCAAAAAACTTTCTCAGCCAGGTTTTCTATCAGATAACTGTCTCATCTGGCAGGCTAAACCAGAATTCAGCTCCTGCTTTTTGGTGTGGTGGCATCTAGTCTTGGTTTCCTGTATGGTAAGATCTTTCTGAGGATCTGTCTAAAGCAAGTAAGCACGTAATCCCCCAGGACCTTCCCACAGCCCTCCCATGCCCAGCCCTTCCAGCAGTCTGGGCAAGATGATGAGATGTGTGTAGGGAGTCAGAGAGCAGCTATTGTCTGTTAAAGCATAAACATCTACCAGGTTTGCTGCTAGGGATGCCAGCAGCACCTGTTTTGGGAGTGGCAGTAGTGTGGACAAAACTCTCTTGTCTGAGTTTAGAAGTCTCATCCACTGGAGGCCAGTCAAGTGACCTAAACCTTTACTAACATCTTAGATAAGTTATGTCCTTGGACAGCAAGGACCCACAGAAGTTTATCCATAGGATGATGGTTATTTGATGAGTATTAGCAATGATGCCATTCGATGCTAAATAAAACTTAGGTCTCTGAGGACAAACCATGGTCATGTAACTGTGGAAACTGAGCTCTTTCCCCTTGCAGTAAAGGATCATATAATTAAGGTAAGGACTAATTAAAATTTAAATAATTGATAATATTATTACTAAAGAGCTATATATAGCTATATCAAGAGGCCTAGAAAATCTGGCAGTAATTGAATTAACTGTATCTAAGGAGCAGCACTAAGCAATCTTCCCACATGCATACCTAAAAACAAACAATGCCTGGCCCAGTGACATCTGTAGTGGAGGAAATGGTCCAGGAGAGAACAGAGTAATTTTAAATAAGGAATAGGGCCACATGGCCTGCAGTTGTTCATCAGAAGAGCCACAAGCAACTCAGCTGCATGAAATGAAGGTAGTGATTTGTGCCATGCAAAGCAGTGGAACAGATGAGGACTGTAATGAGAGCAAAGAACATTTTATAACATTTGAAGCGGAATGGGAACTTTAGCTATGGATTTGAAATGAGCATAAGAGCACTCTGTCCATTACTTTAGGTATTTAATATGTGAATAGTCAGGTAGTGCTGACAACCAGCCTACAGAGCAACAAGGTGGCATTAATGACTAAATTAATTTTGAGGAAGGGAAAGCATAGCAATGGCCAGAGAGAGAGAATCAACAGGAAGTTGGCTTGGTACATCTGTTAATGAGAGGCCGAGCAACAGCTGCCAAAGCTGAAAAATTCAGTGTGCCTCATGCTGTTTCAAAACCTCAGCAGTACTGGCCAAAAGCTAAGACCCCCAAAGCTCTCATGTCTCTCTGAACATTCTTTCCCTGTTCAAGAAATACTTCTCCTGATCTGTATTCAACAGCTTCATTCCTGTTTTCTAACATCAAATCTGACAGTGAAACCTCTTTCTCTGGATGCAAGGCTCTTTCCTTGTATGGCATTCATAAGTGATTACATATGGAATGACAGCTTTTGGAAGTGGGAAGAGGTACAAAAAAATTCTCTTATTGGTGATCATCATGAACAATTTACACGAGAACTTAGAGCAGTGCTGCTGAAACCCAAGCTCCTGTCACTATTAAAAAGAATTACTATTTAATGATTTTCTGTTTTCATTAATGTTGTGAGATTAAGGCTGCTTGCCACCAGGTGAGTACTAATAGACAATCCTTAAGCAAATGAGACCCTCATTCCCTTAATTTTAATATATGATGGAAGAAAACATGCTTTCTTATTTTCCACTTTGTTAAGCAGAAGCTTCACTGTAGACTCCTTGATTCAGCAATTGAAAGCATTTGGGCTTACTTTGTACTATTTCCCTTTATTGAAGGAAAAAGTTTTATCATAAAAAATGAAAAGAAACATTTTAGCAAAACAATTAACTGCACAGAAAGCTCCTTTCAGTTTAAATATTCCACCTCAGGGTGTGAACTGAGGGAGAACCAGAGAAATCAGCCTAGCTTAAAGCAGACTTGAGGCTGACAGGTGAAGCTTGATGGTGTGGCTTATGAACAGGTTACTATGAGAAAAGCTGGAGGGAAGATTTCCTGCACATTAGCTGAACCATGGGAGCTGCCTGTGCACATGCCTTCTCAAGAGGTAAATGTGTAGCTTGCCCCCAGGTGAAAGTGGATCTTGCCATTTCCAACATACAGGGAGTCACTAGGTTGAAAGAGGCACCTGAAGGCAAATAATGAGGTAAATCAGCAAAAGTTTATCAGGGATTCCTCCCAAGGGCAGTTGATGGCAGAATGTATGAATATACTTGCTTGGAAATCTAATATGTGGACTGAGTTACTCATGATTATTCTGAAGCAGGAACTGGACTTTAAGCCCCAGATGGGTGCAGAGAGGATCTGTGAAAGCCACATACGAATTACAGGGTAGGGAAGATGGAACCAGGATGCAAAGAGGAATAGAACATAGTCAGCTGATGGATTGGACAAAAAAATTGGCGGCAGCAGTTTGGTGAATGATGTATTTGTAGAGAACAAATCAAATAGCAATCAAAAATACAAAGAGAATGGCACAGCTTAGAAGAAAGCATGTCAGTTGTTAGGATGCACACAGTAGGCCATATCTTAAAGATCTTAGAAAATAAATACCTGCAGCTTCTAGAAAGATCCAATATGAAATTATGTCTAATTAAAGTTTACATAGTAGGCAGGACATTGGTATTTTTCGTAGTAAAACAGGGTAGTAAGGAAGGCTTAAAAGGAGGAGATTAAGAGCTCTCTGTTAGCCATCATCAACTAGAACAGATGGATAAGGCACCCACAAGGGATGATAAATTTTAATTTGGACTGAATGAATCATACAATCACAGTGGTCAGTTTCAATCATCTGCACAGGTATTATAACTGAATTTATTTTTGTAGAGGGGGAAAAAGAGGGAATGAAAGTAAGAACCTGCTGAAATCTCCAAAAATTTGGATGGATTTAGCAGCACTTTGTATCATTTCTGTATTACTCTGAGCAAA